>NW_022263129.1:0-80138 GCF_002021735.2 Oncorhynchus kisutch
CAGCCCACTCATCACTACACTGTACAGTACTGTCAGCCCACCATCACTATACTGTACAGTACTGTCAGCCCACTCATCACTATACTGTACAGTACTGTCAGCCCACTCATCACTATACTGTACAGTACTGTCAGCCCAGCCCACTCATCACTCTACAGTACAGTACTGTCAGCCCACTCATCCCATACTGTACAGTACTGTCAGCCCACTCATCACTATACTGTACAGTACTGTCAGCCCACTCATCACTATACTGTACAGTACTGTCAGCCCACTCATCACTACTGTACAGTACTGTCAGCCCACTCATCACTATACTGTACAGTACTGTCAGCCCACTCATCACTCTACTGTACAGTACTGTCAGCCCAGCCCAATCATCATTACAGTACAGTACTGTCAGCCCACTCATCACTATACTGTACAGTACTGTCAGCCCACTCATCACTATACTGTACAGTACTGTCAGCCACTCATCACTCTACTGTACAGTACTGTCAGCCAGCCCACTCATCACTCTACTGTACAGTACTGTCAGCCCACTCATCACTCTACTGTACAGTACTGTCAGCCCACTCATCACTATACTGTACAGTACTGTCAGCCCACTCATCACTCTACTGTACAGTACTGTCAGCCCACTCATCACTATACTGTACAGTACTGTCAGCCCACTCATCACTCTACTGTACAGTACTGTCAGCCCACTCATCACTCTACTGTACAGTACTGTCAGCCCACTCATCACTCTACTGTACAGTACTGTCAGCCCACTCAATATACTGTACAGTACTGTCAGCCCACTCATCACTATACTGTACAGTACTGTCAGCCCACTCATCACTATACTGTACAGTACTGTCAGCCCACTCATCACTCTACTGTACAGTACTGTCAGCCCACTCATCACTCTACTGTACAGTACTGTCAGCCCACTCATCACTCTACTGTACAGTACTGTCAGCCCACTCATCACTATACTGTACAGTACTGTCAGCCCACTCATCACTATACTGTACAGTACTGTCAGCCCACTCATCACTCTACAGTACAGTACTGTCAGCCAGCCACTCATCACTCTACTGTACAGTACTGTCAGCCCACTCATCACTCTACTGTACAGTACTGTCAGCCCACTCATCACTATACTGTACAGTACTGTCAGCCCACTCATCACTATACTGTACAGTACTGTCAGCCCACTCATCACTCTACTGTACAGTACTGTCAGCCCACTCATCACTCTACTGTACAGTACTGTCAGCCCACTCATCACTATACTGTACAGTACTGTCAGCCCACTCATCACTATACTGTACAGTACTGTCAGCCCACTCATCACTATACTGTACAGTACTGTCAGCCCACTCATCACTCTACTGTACAGTACTGTCAGCCCAGCCCACTCATCACTCTACTGTACAGTACTGTCAGCCCACTCATCACTATACTGTACAGTACTGTCAGCCCACTCATCACTCTACTGTACAGTACTGTCAGCCCACTCATCACTCTACTGTACAGTACTGTCAGCCCACTCATCACTCTACTGTACAGTACTGTCAGCCCACTCATCACTCTACTGTACAGTACTGTCAGCCCACTCATCACTATACTGTACAGTACTGTCAGCCCACTCATCACTCTACTGTACAGTACTGTCAGCCCAGCCCACTCATCACTCTACAGTACAGTACTGTCAGCCCACTCATCACTCTACTGTACAGTACTGTCAGCCCACTCATCACTATACTGTACAGTACTGTCAGCCCACTCATCACTCTACTGTACAGTACTGTCAGCCACTCATCACTCTACTGTACAGTACTGTCAGCCCACCCACTCATCACTCTACTGTACAGTACTGTCAGCCCACTCATCACTCTACTGTACAGTACTGTCAGCCCAGCCCATCATCACTCTACAGTACAGTACTGTCAGTCAGCCCACTCATCACTCTACAGTACAGTACTGTCAGCCACATCACTATACTGTACAGTACTGTCAGCCCACTCATCACTATACTGTACAGTACTGTCAGCCCACTCATCACTCTACTGTACAGTACTGTCAGCCCACTCATCACTATACTGTACAGTACTGTCAGCCCACTCATCACTCTACTGTACAGTACTGTCAGCCCAGCCCACTCATCACTCTACAGTACAGTACTGTCAGCCAGCCCACTCATCACTCTACTGTACAGTACTGTCAGCCCAGCCCACTCACTCTACTGTACAGTACTGTCAGCCAGCCCACTCATCACTCTACTGTACAGTACTGTCAGCCCACTCATCACTCTACAGTACAGTACTGTCAGCCCAGCCCACTCATCACTCTACTGTACAGTACTGTCAGCCACACTCATCACTCTACTGTACAGTACTGTCAGCCCACTCATCACTATACTGTACAGTACTGTCAGCCCACTCATCACTATACTGTACAGTACTGTCAGCCCACTCATCACTATACTGTACAGTACTGTCAGCCCACTCATCACTCTACTGTACAGTACTGTCAGCCCAGCCCACTCATCACTCTACTGTACAGTACTGTCAGCCCACTCATCACTCTACTGTACAGTACTGTCAGCCCACTCATCACTATACTGTACAGTACTGTCAGCCCACTCATCACTATACTGTACAGTACTGTCAGCCCACTCATCACTCTACTGTACAGTACTGTCAGCCCACTCATCACTCTACTGTACAGTACTGTCAGCCCACTCATCACTATACTGTACAGTACTGTCAGCCCACTCATCACTATACTGTACAGTACTGTCAGCCCACTCATCACTCTACTGTACAGTACTGTCAGCCCAGCCACTCATCACTCTACTGTACAGTACTGTCAGCCCACTCATCACTCTACTGTACAGTACTGTCAGCCCACTCATCACTCTACTGTACAGTACTGTCAGCCCACTCATCACTATACTGTACAGTACTGTCAGCCCACTCATCACTCTACTGTACAGTACTGTCAGCCCACTCATCACTATACTGTACAGTACTGTCAGCCCACTCATCACTATACTGTAGTACAGTACTGTCAGCCCACTCATCACTTACTGTACAGTACTGTCAGCCCACTCATCACTATACTGTACAGTACTGTCAGCCCACTCATCACTATACTGTACAGTACTGTCAGCCCACTCATCACTCTACTGTACAGTACTGTCAGCCCACCCACTCATCACTCTACTGTACAGTACTGTCAGCCCACTCATCACTATACTGTACAGTACTGTCAGCCCACTCATCACTCTACTGTACAGTACTGTCAGCCCACTCATCACTTACTGTACAGTACTGTCAGCCCAGCCCACTCATCACTCTACAGTACAGTACTGTCAGCCCACTCATCACTCTACTGTACAGTACTGTCAGCCCAGCCCACTCATCACTCTACAGTACAGTACTGTCAGCCAGCACACTCATCACTCTACTGTACAGTACTGTCAGCCCACTCCACTATACTGTACAGTACTGTCAGCCCACTCATCACTATACTGTACAGTACTGTCAGCCCACTCATCACTCTACTGTACAGTACTGTCAGCCCACTCATCACTATACTGTACAGTACTGTCAGCCCACTCATCACTCTACTGTACAGTACTGTCAGCCCAGCCCTCATCACTCTACAGTACAGTACTGTCAGCCCAGCCCACTCATCACTCTACTGTACAGTACTGTCAGCCCACCACTCATCACTCTACAGTACAGTACTGTCAGCCCAGCCCACTCATCACTCTACAGTACAGTACTGTCAGCCCACTCATCACTCTACTGTACAGTACTGTCAGCCAGCCCACTCATCACTCTACTGTACAGTACTGTCAGCCCACTCATCACTATACTGTACAGTACTGTCAGCCCACTCATCACTATACTGTACAGTACTGTCAGCCCACTCATCACTATACTGTACAGTACTGTCAGCCCACTCATCACTATACTGTACAGTACTGTCAGCCCACTCATCACTCTACTGTACAGTACTGTCAGCCCAGCCCACTCATCACTCTACAGTACAGTACTGTCAGCCCACTCATCACTATACTGTACAGTACTGTCAGCCCACTCATCACTCTACTGTACAGTACTGTCAGCCCACTCATCACTCTACTGTACAGTACTGTCAGCCCACTCATCACTATACTGTGTACAGTACTGTCAGCCCACTCATCACTATACTGTACAGTACTGTCAGCCCACTCATCACTCTACTGTACAGTACTGTCAGCCCACCACTCATCACTCTACTGTACAGTACTGTCAGCCCACTCATCACTCTACTGTACAGTACTGTCAGCCCACTCATCACTATACTGTACAGTACTGTCAGCCCACTCATCACTCTACTGTACAGTACTGTCAGCCCACCACTCATCACTATACTGTACAGTACTGTCAGCCCACTCATCACTCTACTGTACAGTACTGTCAGCCCACTCATCACTTACTGTACAGTACTGTCAGCCCACTCATCACTATACTGTACAGTACTGTCAGCCCACTCATCACTCTACTGTACAGTACTGTCAGCCCACTCATCACTCTACTGTACAGTACTGTCAGCCCACTCATCACTATACTGTACAGTACTGTCAGCCCACTCATCACTCTACTGTACAGTACTGTCAGCCCACTCATCACTATACTGTACAGTACTGTCAGCCCACTCATCACTCTACTGTACAGTACTGTCAGCCCACTCATCACTCTACTGTACAGTACTGTCAGCCCAGCCCACTCATCATTCTACAGTACAGTACTGTCAGCCAACTCATCACTCTACTGTACAGTACTGTCAGCCCAGCCCACTCATCACTCTACAGTACAGTACTGTCAGTCCAGCCCACTCATCACTCTACAGTACAGTACTGTCAGCCCAGCCCACTATACAGTACAGTACTGTCAGCCCACTCATCAGTATACAGTACAGTACTGTCAGCCCACTCATCACTCTACTGTACAGTACTGTCAGCCCACTCATCACTATACTGTACAGTACTGTCAGCCCACTCATCACTCTACTGTACAGTACTGTCAGCCCAGCCCACTCATCACTCTACAGTACAGTACTGTCAGCCCAGCCACTCATCACTCTACTGTACAGTACTGTCAGCCCAGTCCACTCATCACTCTACAGTACAGTACTGTCAGCCAGCCCACTCATCACTCTACAGTACAGTACTGTCAGCCCACTCATCACTCTACTGTACAGTACTGTCAGCCCAGCCCACTCATCACTCTACAGTACAGTACTGTCAGCCCACTCATCACTCTACTGTACAGTACTGTCAGCCCACTCATCACTATACTGTACAGTACTGTCAGCCCACTCATCACTATACTGTACAGTACTGTCAGCCCACTCATCACTATACTGTACAGTACTGTCAGCCCACTCATCACTCTACAGTACAGTACTGTCAGCCCAGCCACTCATCACTCTACGTACAGTACTGTCAGCCCACTCATCACTCTACTGTACAGTACTGTCAGCCCACTCATCACTATACTGTACAGTACTGTCAGCCCACTCATCACTATACTGTACAGTACTGTCAGCCCACTCATCACTCTACTGTACAGTACTGTCAGCCCACTCATCACTCTACTGTACAGTACTGTCAGCCCACTCATCACTATACTGTACAGTACTGTCAGCCCACTCATCACTATACTGTACAGTACTGTCAGCCCACTCATCACTCTACTGTACAGTACTGTCAGCCCAGCCCACTCATCACTCTACAGTACAGTACTGTCAGCCCACTCATCACTCTACTGTACAGTACTGTCAGCCCACTCATCACTCTACTGTACAGTACTGTCAGCCCACTCATCACTATACTGTACAGTACTGTCAGCCCACTCATCACTCTACTGTACAGTACTGTCAGCCCACTCATCACTATACTGTACAGTACTGTCAGCCCACTCATCACTCTACTGTACAGTACTGTCAGCCCACTCATCACTCTACTGTACAGTACTGTCAGCCCACTCATCACTATACTGTACAGTACTGTCAGCCCACTCATCACTATACTGTACAGTACTGTCAGCCCACTCATCACTCTACTGTACAGTACTGTCAGCCCACTCATCACTCTACTGTACAGTACTGTCAGCCCACTCATCACTATACTGTACAGTACTGTCAGCCCACTCATCACTCTACTGTACAGTACTGTCAGCCCACTCATCACTCTACTGTACAGTACTGTCAGCCCACTCATCACTATACTGTACAGTACTGTCAGCCCACTCATCACTCTACTGTACAGTACTGTCAGCCCACTCATCACTCTACTGTACAGTACTGTCAGCCCAGCCCACTCATCACTCTACAGTACAGTACTGTCAGCCCACTCATCACTCTACTGTACAGTACTGTCAGTCAGCCCACTCATCACTCTACTGTACAGTACTGTCAGCCCAGCCCACTATACAGTACAGTACTGTCAGCCCACTCATCACTATACTGTACAGTACTGTCAGCCCACTCATCACTCTACTGTACAGTACTGTCAGCCAGCCACTCATCACTCTACTGTACAGTACTGTCAGCCCACTCATCACTCTACTGTACAGTACTGTCAGCCCACTCATCATCACTCAGTACAGTACTGTCAGCCAGCCCACTCATCACTCTACAGTACAGTACTGTCAGCCCACTCATCACTCTACTGTACAGTACTGTCAGCCCAGCCACTCATCACTCTACAGTACAGTACTGTCAGCCCACTCATCACTCTACTGTACAGTACTGTCAGCCCACTCATCACTCTACAGTACAGTACTGTCAGCCCACTCATCACTATACAGTACAGTACTGTCAGCCCACTCATCACTATACTGTACAGTACTGTCAGCCCACTCATCACTCTACTGTACAGTACTGTCAGCCCACTCATCACTATACTGTACAGTACTGTCAGCCCACTCATCACTCTACTGTACAGTACTGTCAGCCCAGCCCACTCATCACTCTACAGTACAGTACTGTCAGCCCACTCATCACTCTACTGTACAGTACTGTCAGCCCAGTCCACTCATCACTCTACAGTACAGTACTGTCAGCCAGCCCACTCATCACTCTACTGTACAGTACTGTCAGCCCACTCATCACTCTACTGTACAGTACTGTCAGCCCAGCCACTCATCACTCTACTGTACAGTACTGTCAGCCCACTCATCACTCTACTGTACAGTACTGTCAGCCCACTCATCACTATACTGTACAGTACTGTCAGCCCACTCATCACTATACTGTACAGTACTGTCAGCCCACTCATCACTATACTGTACAGTACTGTCAGCCCACTCATCACTATACTGTACAGTACTGTCAGCCCACTCATCACTCTACTGTACAGTACTGTCAGCCCACTCATCACTCTACTGTACAGTACTGTCAGCCCACTCATCACTATACTGTACAGTACTGTCAGCCCACTCATCAATATACTGTACAGTACTGTCAGCCCACTCATCACTCTACAGTATAGTACTGTCAGCCCAGCCCACTCATCACTCTACTGTACAGTACTGTCAGCCCACTCATCACTCTACTGTACAGTACTGTCAGCCCACTCATCACTATACAGTACAGTACTGTCAGCCCACTCATCACTATACAGTACAGTACTGTCAGCCCACTCATCACTATACTGTACAGTACTGTCAGCCCACTCATCACTCTACTGTACAGTACTGTCAGCCCACTCATCACTATACTGTACAGTACTGTCAGCCCACTCATCACTCTACTGTACAGTACTGTCAGCCCAGCCCACTCATCACTCTACAGTACAGTACTGTCAGCCCAGCCCACTCATCACTCTACTGTACAGTACTGTCAGCCCAGTCCACTCATCAGTCTACAGTACAGTACTGTCAGCCTAGCCCACTCATCACTCTACTGTACAGTACTGTCAGCCCACTCATCACTCTACAGTACAGTACTGTCAGCCCAGCCCACTCATCACTCTACAGTACAGTACTGTCAGCCCACTCATCACTCTACAGTACAGTACTGTCAGCCCACTCATCACTATACTGTACAGTACTGTCAGCCCACTCATCACTATACTGTACAGTACTGTCAGCCCACTCATCACTATACTGTACAGTACTGTCAGCCCACTCATCACTCTACTGTACAGTACTGTCAGCCCAGCCCACTCATCACTCTACAGTACAGTACTGTCAGCCCACTCATCACTCTACTGTACAGTACTGTCAGCCCACTCATCACTATACTGTACAGTACTGTCAGCCACTCATCACTATACTGTACAGTACTGTCAGCCCACTCATCACTCTACTGTACAGTACTGTCAGCCCACTCATCACTCTACTGTACAGTACTGTCAGCCCACTCATCACTATACTGTACAGTACTGTCAGCCCACTCATCACTATACTGTACAGTACTGTCAGCCCACTCATCACTCTACTGTACAGTACTGTCAGCCCAGCCACTCATCACTCTACTGTACAGTACTGTCAGCCCACTCATCACTCTACAGTACAGTACTGTCAGCCCACTCATCACTCTACTGTACAGTACTGTCAGCCCACTCATCACTATACTGTACAGTACTGTCAGCCCACTCATCACTCTACTGTACAGTACTGTCAGCCCACTCATCACTCTACTGTACAGTACTGTCAGCCCACTCATCACTATACTGTACAGTACTGTCAGCCCACTCATCACTCTACTGTACAGTACTGTCAGCCCAGCCCACTCATCACTCTACAGTACAGTACTGTCAGCCCACTCATCACTCTACTGTACAGTACTGTCAGCCCACTCATCACTCTACTGTACAGTACTGTCAGCCCACTCATCACTCTACTGTACAGTACTGTCAGCCCACTCATCACTATACTGTACAGTACTGTCAGCCCACTCATCACTCTACTGTACAGTACTGTCAGCCCAGCCCACTCATCACTCTACAGTACAGTACTGTCAGCCCACTCATCACTATACTGTACAGTACTGTCAGCCCACTCATCACTATACTGTACAGTACTGTCAGCCCACTCATCACTCTACTGTACAGTACTGTCAGCCCACTCATCACTCTACTGTACAGTACTGTCAGCCCACTCATCACTATACTGTACAGTACTGTCAGCCCACTCATCACTCTACTGTACAGTACTGTCAGCCCACTCATCACTCTACTGTACAGTACTGTCAGCCCACTCATCACTCTACTGTACAGTACTGTCAGCCCACTCATCACTCTACTGTACAGTACTGTCAGCCCACTCATCACTATACTGTACAGTACTGTCAGCCCACTCATCACTATACTGTACAGTACTGTCAGCCCACTCATCACTATACTGTACAGTACTGTCAGCCCAGCCCACTCATCACTCTACAGTACAGTACTGTCAGCCCACTCATCACTATACTGTACAGTACTGTCAGCCCACTCATCACTCTACTGTACAGTACTGTCAGCCCAGCCCACTCATCACTTACTGTACAGTACTGTCAGCCCACTCATCACTCTACTGTACAGTACTGTCAGCCCACTCATCACTCTACTGTACAGTACTGTCAGCCCACTCATCACTATACTGTACAGTACTGTCAGCCCACTCATCACTCTACTGTACAGTACTGTCAGCCCACTCATCACTCTACTGTACAGTACTGTCAGCCCACTCATCACTATACTGTACAGTACTGTCAGCCCACTCATCACTCTACTGTACAGTACTGTCAGCCCAGCCCACTCATCACTCTACAGTACAGTACTGTCAGCCCACTCATCACTATACTGTACAGTACTGTCAGCCCACTCATCACTCTACTGTACAGTACTGTCAGCCCACTCATCACTATACTGTACAGTACTGTCAGCCCACTCATCACTATACTGTACAGTACTGTCAGCCCACTCATCACTATACTGTACAGTACTGTCAGCCCACTCATCACTCTACTGTACAGTACTGTCAGCCCAGCCCACTCATCACTCTACAGTACAGTACTGTCAGCCCACTCATCACTCTACTGTACAGTACTGTCAGCCCACTCATCACTCTACTGTACAGTACTGTCAGCCCACTCATCACTATACTGTACAGTACTGTCAGCCCACTCATCACTCTACTGTACAGTACTGTCAGCCCACTCATCACTCTACTGTACAGTACTGTCAGCCCACTCATCACTATACTGTACAGTACTGTCAGCCCACTCATCACTCTACTGTACAGTACTGTCAGCCCACTCATCACTCTACTGTACAGTACTGTCAGCCCACTCATCACTATACTGTACAGTACTGTCAGCCCACTCATCACTCTACTGTACAGTACTGTCAGCCCAGCCACTCATCACTCTACAGTACAGTACTGTCAGCCCACTCATCACTCTACTGTACAGTACTGTCAGCCCACTCATCACTCTACTGTACAGTACTGTCAGCCCACTCATCACTCTACTGTACAGTACTGTCAGCCCACTCATCACTATACTGTACAGTACTGTCAGCCCACTCATCACTCTACTGTACAGTACTGTCAGCCCAGCCCACTCATCACTCTACAGTACAGTACTGTCAGCCCACTCATCACTATACTGTACAGTACTGTCAGCCCACTCATCACTATACTGTACAGTACTGTCAGCCCACTCATCACTCTACTGTACAGTACTGTCAGCCCACTCATCACTCTACTGTACAGTACTGTCAGCCCACTCATCACTATACTGTACAGTACTGTCAGCCCACTCATCACTCTACTGTACAGTACTGTCAGCCCACTCATCACTCTACTGTACAGTACTGTCAGCCCACTCATCACTCTACTGTACAGTACTGTCAGCCCACTCATCACTCTACTGTACAGTACTGTCAGCCCACTCATCACTATACTGTACAGTACTGTCAGCCCACTCATCACTATACTGTACAGTACTGTCAGCCCACTCATCACTATACTGTACAGTACTGTCAGCCCAGCCCACTCATCACTCTACAGTACAGTACTGTCAGCCCACTCATCACTATACTGTACAGTACTGTCAGCCCACTCATCACTCTACTGTACAGTACTGTCAGCCCAGCCCACTCATCACTCTACAGTACAGTACTGTCAGCCCACTCATCACTCTACTGTACAGTACTGTCAGCCCACTCATCACTCTACTGTACAGTACTGTCAGCCCACTCATCACTATACTGTACAGTACTGTCAGCCCACTCATCACTCTACTGTACAGTACTGTCAGCCCACTCATCACTCTACTGTACAGTACTGTCAGCCCACTCATCACTATACTGTACAGTACTGTCAGCCCACTCATCACTCTACTGTACAGTACTGTCAGCCCAGCCACATCACTCACTCACTCTACTGTACAGTACTGTCAGCCCACTCATCACTATACTGTACAGTACTGTCAGCCCACTCATCACTCTACTGTACAGTACTGTCAGCCCACTCATCACTATACTGTACAGTACTGTCAGCCCACTCATCACTATACTGTACAGTACTGTCAGCCCACTCATCACTATACTGTACAGTACTGTCAGCCCACTCATCACTCTACTGTACAGTACTGTCAGCCCAGCCCACTCATCACTCTACAGTACAGTACTGTCAGCCCACTCATCACTCTACTGTACAGTACTGTCAGCCCACTCATCACTCTACTGTACAGTACTGTCAGCCCACTCATCACTATACTGTACAGTACTGTCAGCCCACTCATCACTATACTGTACAGTACTGTCAGCCCACTCATCACTATACTGTACAGTACTGTCAGCCCACTCATCACTCTACTGTACAGTACTGTCAGCCCAGCCCACTCATCACTCTACAGTACAGTACTGTCAGCCCACTCATCACTCTACTGTACAGTACTGTCAGCCCACTCATCACTCTACTGTACAGTACTGTCAGCCCACTCATCACTATACTGTACAGTACTGTCAGCCCACTCATCACTATACTGTACAGTACTGTCAGCCCACTCATCACTATACTGTACAGTACTGTCAGCCCACTCATCACTCTACTGTACAGTACTGTCAGCCCACTCATCACTATACTGTACAGTACTGTCAGCCCACTCATCACTATACTGTACAGTACTGTCAGCCCACTCATCACTATACTGTACAGTACTGTCAGCCCACTCATCACTATACTGTACAGTACTGTCAGCCCACTCATCACTATACTGTACAGTACTGTCAGCCCACTCATCACTCTACTGTACAGTACTGTCAGCCCAGCTCATCACTCTACTGTACAGTACTGTCAGCCCACTCATCACTCTACTGTACAGTACTGTCAGCCCACTCATCACTATACTGTACAGTACTGTCAGCCCACTCATCACTCTACTGTACAGTACTGTCAGCCCACTCATCACTATACTGTACAGTACTGTCAGCCCACTCATCACTATACTGTACAGTACTGTCAGCCCACTCATCACTATACTGTACAGTACTGTCAGCCCACTCATCACTCTACTGTACAGTACTGTCAGCCCACTCATCACTATACTGTACAGTACTGTCAGCCCACTCATCACTATACTGTACAGTACTGTCAGCCCACTCATCACTATACTGTACAGTACTGTCAGCCCACTCATCACTCTACTGTACAGTACTGTCAGCCCACTCATCACTCTACTGTACAGTACTGTCAGCCCACTCATCACTATACTGTACAGTACTGTCAGCCCACTCATCACTCTACTGTACAGTACTGTCAGCCCACTCATCACTCTACTGTACAGTACTGTCAGCCCAGCCCACTCATCACTCTACAGTACAGTACTGTCAGCCCACTCATCACTCTACTGTACAGTACTGTCAGCCCAGCTCATCACTCTACAGTACAGTACTGTCAGTCCAGCCCACTCATCACTCTACAGTACAGTACTGTCAGCCCACTCACTATACAGTACAGTACTGTCAGCCCACTCATCACTATACTGTACAGTACTGTCAGCCCACTCATCACTCTACTGTACAGTACTGTCAGCCCACTCATCACTATACTGTACAGTACTGTCAGCCCACTCATCACTCTACTGTACAGTACTGTCAGCCCACTCATCACTCTACAATACAGTACTGTCAGCCCAGCCCACTCATCACTCTACTGTACAGTACTGTCAGCCCAGTCCACTCATCACTCTACAGTACAGTACTGTCAGCCTAGCCCACTCATCACTCTACAGTACAGTACTGTCAGCCCACTCATCACTCTACTGTACAGTACTGTCAGCCCACTCATCACTATACTGTACAGTACTGTCAGCCCACTCATCACTATACTGTACAGTACTGTCAGCCCACTCATCACTATACTGTACAGTAATGTCAGCCCACTCATCACTCTACTGTACAGTACTGTCAGCCCACTCATCACTATACTGTACAGTACTGTCAGCCCACTCATCACTATACTGTACAGTACTGCCAGCTCACTCATCACTATACTGTACAGTACTGTCAGCCCACTCATCACTCTACTGTACAGTACTGTCAGCCCACTCATCACTCTACTGTACAGTACTGTCAGCCCACTCATCACTATACTGTACAGTACTGTCAGCCCACTCATCACTCTACTGTACAGTACTGTCAGCCCACTCATCACTCTACTGTACAGTACTGTCAGCCCAGCCCACTCATCACTCTACAGTACAGTACTGTCAGCCCACTCAACACTCTACTGTACAGTACTGTCAGCCCAGCCCACTCATCACTCTACAGTACAGTACTGTCAGTCCAGCCCACTCATCACTCTACAGTACAGTACTGTCAGCCCAGCCCACTATACTGTACAGTACTGTCAGCCCACTCATCACTATACTGTACAGTACTGTCAGCCCACTCATCACTCTACTGTACAGTACTGTCAGCCCACTCATCACTATACTGTACAGTACTGTCAGCCCACTCATCACTCTACTGTACAGTACTGTCAGCCCAGCCCACTCATCACTCTACAGTACAGTACTGTCAGCCCAGCCCACTCATCACTCTACTGTACAGTACTGTCAGCCCAGTCCACTCATCACTCTACAGTACAGTACTGTCAGCCTAGCCCACTCATCACTCTACAGTACAGTACTGTCAGCCCACTCATCACTCTACAGTACAGTACTGTCAGCCCAGCCCACTCATCACTCTACAGTACAGTACTGTCAGCCCACTCATCACTCTACAGTACAGTACTGTCAGCCCACTCATCACTATACAGTACTGTCAGCCCACTCATCACTATACAGTACAGTACTGTCAGCCCACTCATCAGTATACTGTACAGTACTGTCAGCCCACTCATCACTCTACAGTACAGTACTGTCAGCCCAGCCCACTCATCACTCTACAGTACAGTACTGTCAGCCCACTCATCACTCTACTGTACAGTACTGTCAGCCCACTCATCACTATACAGTACAGTACTGTCAGCCCACTCATCACTATACTGTACAGTACTGTCAGCCCACTCATCACTCTACTGTACAGTACTGTCAGCCCACTCATCACTATACTGTACAGTACTGTCAGCCCACTCATCACTATACTGTACAGTACTGTCAGCCCACTCATCACTATACTGTACAGTACTGTCAGCCCACTCATCACTCTACTGTACAGTACTGTCAGCCCAGCCCACTCATCACTCTACAGTACAGTACTGTCAGCCCACTCATCACTCTACAGTACAGTACTGTCAGCCCACTCATCACTCTACTGTACAGTACTGTCAGCCCACTCATCACTATACTGTACAGTACTGTCAGCCCACTCATCACTCTACTGTACAGTACTGTCAGCCCACTCATCACTCTACTGTACAGTACTGTCAGCCCACTCATCACTATACTGTACAGTACTGTCAGCCCACTCATCACTCTACTGTACAGTACTGTCAGCCCAGCCCACTCATCACTCTACAGTACAGTACTGTCAGCCCACTCATCACTCTACTGTACAGTACTGTCAGCCCACTCATCACTATACTGTACAGTACTGTCAGCCCACTCATCACTCTACTGTACAGTACTGTCAGCCCACTCATCACTCTACTGTACAGTACTGTCAGCCCAGCCCACTCATCACTCTACAGTACAGTACTGTCAGCCCACTCATCACTCTACTGTACAGTACTGTCAGCCCAGCCCACTCATCACTCTACAGTACAGTACTGTCAGTCCAGCCCACTCATCACTCTACTGTACAGTACTGTCAGCCCAGCCCACTATACAGTACAGTACTGTCAGCCCACTCATCACTATACAGTACAGTACTGTCAGCCCACTCATCACTCTACTGTACAGTACTGTCAGCCCACTCATCACTATACTGTACAGTACTGTCAGCCCACTCATCACTCTACTGTACAGTACTGTCAGCCCACTCATCACTCTACAGTACAGTACTGTCAGCCCAGCCCACTCATCACTCTACTGTACAGTACTGTCAGCCCACCACTCATCACTCTACAGTACAGTACTGTCAGCCCAGCCCACTCATCACTCTACAGTACAGTACTGTCAGCCCACTCATCACTCTACTGTACAGTACTGTCAGCCCACTCATCACTATACAGTACAGTACTGTCAGCCCACTCATCACTATACTGTACAGTACTGTCAGCCCACTCATCACTCTACAGTATAGTACTGTCAGCCCAGCCCACTCATCACTCTACAGTACAGTACTGTCAGCCCACTCATCACTCTACTGTACAGTACTGTCAGCCCACTCATCACTATACTGTACAGTACTGTCAGCCCACTCATCACTATACTGTACAGTACTGTCAGCCCACTCATCACTCTACTGTACAGTACTGTCAGCCCACTCATCACTCTACTGTACAGTACTGTCAGCCCACTCATCACTATACTGTACAGTACTATCAGCCCACTCATCAATATACTGTACAGTACTGTCAGCCCACTCATCACTCTACTGTACAGTACTGTCAGCCCAGCCACTCATCACTCTACAGTACAGTACTGTCAGCCCACTCATCACTCTACTGTACAGTACTGTCAGCCCACTCATCACTATACTGTACAGTACTGTCAGCCCACTCATCACTCTACTGTACAGTACTGTCAGCCCACTCATCACTCTACTGTACAGTACTGTCAGCCCACTCATCACTATACTGTACAGTACTGTCAGCCCACTCATCACTCTACTGTACAGTACTGTCAGCCCAGCCCACTCATCACTCTACAGTACAGTACTGTCAGCCCACTCATCACTATACTGTACAGTACTGTCAGCCCACTCATCACTATACTGTACAGTACTGTCAGCCCACTCATCACTCTACTGTACAGTACTGTCAGCCCACTCATCACTCTACTGTACAGTACTGTCAGCCCACTCATCACTATACTGTACAGTACTGTCAGCCCACTCATCACTCTACTGTACAGTACTGTCAGCCCACTCATCACTCTACTGTACAGTACTGTCAGCCCACTCATCACTCTACTGTACAGTACTGTCAGCCCACTCATCACTATACTGTACAGTACTGTCAGCCCACTCATCACTATACTGTACAGTACTGTCAGCCCACTCATCACTCTACTGTACAGTACTGTCAGCCCACTCATCACTCTACTGTACAGTACTGTCAGCCCACTCATCACTATACTGTACAGTACTGTCAGCCCACTCATCACTATACTGTACAGTACTGTCAGCCCACTCATCACTCTACTGTACAGTACTGTCAGCCCACTCATCACTATACTGTACAGTACTGTCAGCCCACTCATCACTATACTGTACAGTACTGTCAGCCCACTCATCACTATACTGTACAGTACTGTCAGCCCACTCATCACTCTACTGTACAGTACTGTCAGCCCACTCATCACTCTACTGTACAGTACTGTCAGCCCACTCATCACTCTACTGTACAGTACTGTCAGCCCACTCATCACTCTACTGTACAGTACTGTCAGCCCAGCCCACTCATCACTCTACAGTACAGTACTGTCAGCCAACTCATCACTCTACTGTACAGTACTGTCAGCCCAGCCCACTCATCACTCTACAGTACAGTACTGTCAGCCCAGCCCACTCATCACTCTACAGTACAGTACTGTCAGCCCAGCCCACTATACTGTACAGTACTGTCAGCCCACTCATCACTCTACTGTACATACTGTCAGCCCACTCATCACTATACTGTACAGTACTGTCAGCCCACTCATCACTCTACTGTACAGTACTGTCAGCCCACTCATCACTCTACTGTACAGTACTGTCAGCCCACTCATCACTATACTGTACAGTACTGTCAGCCCACTCATCACTATACAGTACAGTACTGTCAGCCCACTCATCAGTATACTGTACAGTACTGTCAGCCCACTCATCACTCTACAGTACAGTACTGTCAGCCCAGCCCACTCATCACTCTACAGTACAGTACTGTCAGCCCACTCATCACTCTACTGTACAGTACTGTCAGCCCACTCATCACTATACAGTACAGTACTGTCAGCCCACTCATCACTCTACTGTACAGTACTGTCAGCCCACTCATCACTCTACTGTACAGTACTGTCAGCCCACTCATCACTATACTGTACAGTACTGTCAGCCCACTCATCACTATACTGTACAGTACTGTCAGCCCACTCATCACTATACTGTACAGTACTGTCAGCCCACTCATCACTATACTGTACAGTACTGTCAGCCCACTCATCACTCTACTGTACAGTACTGTCAGCCCAGCCCACTCATCACTCTACAGTACAGTACTGTCAGCCCACTCATCACTCTACAGTACAGTACTGTCAGCCCACTCATCACTCTACTGTACAGTACTGTCAGCCCACTCATCACTCTACTGTACAGTACTGTCAGCCCACTCATCACTATACTGTACAGTACTGTCAGCCCACTCATCACTATACTGTACAGTACTGTCAGCCCACTCATCACTATACTGTACAGTACTGTCAGCCCACTCATCACTATACTGTACAGTACTGTCAGCCCACTCATCACTCTACTGTACAGTACTGTCAGCCCAGCCACTCATCACTCTACAGTACAGTACTGTCAGCCCACTCATCACTCTACTGTACAGTACTGTCAGCCCACTCATCACTATACTGTACAGTACTGTCAGCCCACTCATCACTATACTGTACAGTACTGTCAGCCCACTCATCACTATACTGTACAGTACTGTCAGCCCACTCATCACTATACTGTACAGTACTGTCAGCCCACTCATCACTATACTGTACAGTACTGTCAGCCCACTCATCACTCTACTGTACAGTACTGTCAGCCCACTCATCACTATACTGTACAGTACTGTCAGCCCACTCATCACTCTACTGTACAGTACTGTCAGCCCACTCATCACTCTACTGTACAGTACTGTCAGCCCACTCATCACTATACTGTACAGTACTGTCAGCCCACTCATCACTATACTGTACAGTACTGTCAGCCCACTCATCACTATACTGTACAGTACTGTCAGCCCACTCATCACTCTACTGTACAGTACTGTCAGCCCACTCATCACTATACTGTACAGTACTGTCAGCCCACTCATCACTATACTGTACAGTACTGTCAGCCCACTCATCACTATACTGTACAGTACTGTCAGCCCACTCATCACTATACTGTACAGTACTGTCAGCCCACTCATCACTCTACTGTACAGTACTGTCAGCCCACTCATCACTATACTGTACAGTACTGTCAGCCCACTCATCACTCTACTGTACAGTACTGTCAGCCCAGCCCACTCATCACTCTACAGTACAGTACTGTCAGCCCACTCATCACTCTACTGTACAGTACTGTCAGCCCACTCATCACTATACTGTACAGTACTGTCAGCCCACTCATCACTCTACTGTACAGTACTGTCAGCCCAGCCCACTCATCACTCTACAGTACAGTACTGTCAGCCAACTCAACACTCTACTGTACAGTACTGTCAGCCCAGCCCACTCATCTCTACAGTACAGTACTGTCAGCCCACTCATCACTCTACTGTACAGTACTGTCAGCCCACCACTCATCACTCTACAGTACAGTACTGTCAGCCAGCCCACTCATCACTCTACAGTACAGTACTGTCAGCCCACTCATCACTCTACTGTACAGTACTGTCAGCCCACTCATCACTCTACAGTACAGTACTGTCAGCCCACTCATCACTATACTGTACAGTACTGTCAGCCCACTCATCACTATACTGTACAGTACTGTCAGCCCACTCATCACTATACTGTACAGTACTGTCAGCCCACTCATCACTCTACTGTACAGTACTGTCAGCCCAGCCCACTCATCACTCTACAGTACAGTACTGTCAGCCCACTCATCACTCTACTGTACAGTACTGTCAGCCCACTCATCACTATACAGTACAGTACTGTCAGCCCACTCATCACTATACTGTACAGTACTGTCAGCCCACTCATCACTCTACTGTACAGTACTGTCAGCCCACTCATCACTATACTGTACAGTACTGTCAGCCCACTCATCACTCTACTGTACAGTACTGTCAGCCCACTCATCACTCTACTGTACAGTACTGTCAGCCCACTCATCACTATACTGTACAGTACTGTCAGCCCACTCATCACTATACTGTACAGTACTGTCAGCCCACTCATCACTATACTGTACAGTACTGTCAGCCCACTCATCACTCTACTGTACAGTACTGTCAGCCCACTCATCACTATACTGTACAGTACTGTCAGCCCACTCATCACTATACTGTACAGTACTGTCAGCCCACTCATCACTATACTGTACAGTACTGTCAGCCCACTCATCACTATACTGTACAGTACTGTCAGCCCACTCATCACTCTACTGTACAGTACTGTCAGCCCACTCATCACTATACTGTACAGTACTGTCAGCCCACTCATCACTCTACTGTACAGTACTGTCAGCCCAGCCCACTCATCACTACAGTACAGTACTGTCAGCCCACTCATCACTCTACTGTACAGTACTGTCAGCCCACTCATCACTATACTGTACAGTACTGTCAGCCCACTCATCACTCTACTGTACAGTACTGTCAGCCCAGCCCACTCATCACTCTACAGTACAGTACTGTCAGCCCACTCAACACTCTACTGTACAGTACTGTCAGCCCAGCCCACTCATCACTCTACAGTACAGTACTGTCAGCCCACTCATCACTCTACTGTACAGTACTGTCAGCCCAGTCCACTCATCACTCTACAGTACAGTACTGTCAGCCTAGCCCACTCATCACTCTACAGTACAGTACTGTCAGCCCACTCATCACTCTACAGTACAGTACTGTCAGCCCACTCATCACTCTACAGTACAGTACTGTCAGCCCACTCATCACTATACAGTACAGTACTGTCAGCCCACTCATCACTATACAGTACAGTACTGTCAGCCCACTCATCACTATACTGTACAGTACTGTCAGCCCACTCATCACTCTACAGTACAGTACTGTCAGCCCAGCCCACTCATCACTCTACAGTACAGTACTGTCAGCCCACTCATCACTCTACTGTACAGTACTGTCAGCCCACTCATCACTATACAGTACAGTACTGTCAGCCCACTCATCACTATACTGTACAGTACTGTCAGCCCACTCATCACTCTACTGTACAGTACTGTCAGCCCACTCATCACTCTACTGTACAGTACTGTCAGCCCACTCATCACTATACTGTACAGTACTGTCAGCCCACTCATCACTATACTGTACAGTACTGTCAGCCCACTCATCACTATACTGTACAGTACTGTCAGCCCACTCATCACTCTACTGTACAGTACTGTCAGCCCAGCCACTCATCACTCTACAGTACAGTACTGTCAGCCCACTCATCACTCTACAGTACAGTACTGTCAGCCCACTCATCACTCTACTGTACAGTACTGTCAGCCCACTCATCACTATACTGTACAGTACTGTCAGCCCACTCATCACTCTACTGTACAGTACTGTCAGCCCACTCATCACTCTACTGTACAGTACTGTCAGCCCACTCATCACTATACAGTACAGTACTGTCAGCCCACTCATCACTATACTGTACAGTACTGTCAGCCCACTCATCACTATACTGTACAGTACTGTCAGCCCACTCATCACTCTACAGTACAGTACTGTCAGCCCAGCCACTCATCACTCTACAGTACAGTACTGTCAGCCCACTCATCACTCTACTGTACAGTACTGTCAGCCCACTCATCACTATACAGTACAGTACTGTCAGCCCACTCATCACTATACTGTACAGTACTGTCAGCCCACTCATCACTCTACTGTACAGTACTGTCAGCCCACTCATCACTTTACTGTACAGTACTGTCAGCCCACTCATCACTATACTGTACAGTACTGTCAGCCCACTCATCACTATACTGTACAGTACTGTCAGCCCACTCATCACTATACTGTACAGTACTGTCAGCCCACTCATCACTCTACTGTACAGTACTGTCAGCCCAGGCCACTCATCACTCTACAGTACAGTACTGTCAGCCCACTCATCACTCTACTGTACAGTACTGTCAGCCCACTCATCACTCTACTGTACAGTACTGTCAGCCCACTCATCACTCTACTGTACAGTACTGTCAGCCCACTCATCACTCTACTGTACAGTACTGTCAGCCCACTCATCACTATACTGTACAGTACTGTCAGCCCACTCATCACTCTACTGTACAGTACTGTCAGCCCACTCATCACTATACTGTACAGTACTGTCAGCCCACTCATCACTATACTGTACAGTACTGTCAGCCCACTCATCACTCTACTGTACAGTACTGTCAGCCCAGCCCACTCATCACTCTACAGTACAGTACTGTCAGCCCACTCATCACTCTACAGTACAGTACTGTCAGCCCACTCATCACTCTACTGTACAGTACTGTCAGCCCACTCATCACTATACTGTACAGTACTGTCAGCCCACTCATCACTCTACTGTACAGTACTGTCAGCCCACTCATCACTCTACTGTACAGTACTGTCAGCCCACTCATCACTATACTGTACAGTACTGTCAGCCCACTCATCACTATACTGTACAGTACTGTCAGCCCACTCATCACTATACTGTACAGTACTGTCAGCCCACTCATCACTCTACAGTACAGTACTGTCAGCCCACTCATCACTCTACTGTACAGTACTGTCAGCCCACTCATCACTCTACTGTACAGTACTGTCAGCCCACTCATCACTATACTGTACAGTACTGTCAGCCCACTCATCACTATACTGTACAGTACTGTCAGCCCACTCATCACTCTACAGTACAGTACTGTCAGCCCACTCATCACTCTACTGTACAGTACTGTCAGCCCACTCATCACTATACTGTACAGTACTGTCAGCCCACTCATCACTATACTGTACAGTACTGTCAGCCCACTCATCACTCTACTGTACAGTACTGTCAGCCCACTCATCACTACTGTACAGTACTGTCAGCCCACTCATCACTATACTGTACAGTACTGTCAGCCCACTCATCACTATACTGTACAGTACTGTCAGCCCACTCATCACTATACTGTACAGTACTGTCAGCCCACTCATCACTCTACTGTACAGTACTGTCAGCCCAGCCCACTCATCACTCTACAGTACAGTACTGTCAGCCCACTCATCACTCTACTGTACAGTACTGTCAGCCCACTCATCACTCTACTGTACAGTACTGTCAGCCCACTCATCACTCTACTGTACAGTACTGTCAGCCCACTCATCACTCTACTGTACAGTACTGTCAGCCCACTCATCACTATACTGTACAGTACTGTCAGCCCACTCATCACTCTACTGTACAGTACTGTCAGCCCACTCATCACTCTACTGTACAGTACTGTCAGCCCACTCATCACTATACTGTACAGTACTGTCAGCCCACTCATCACTCTACTGTACAGTACTGTCAGCCCAGCCACTCATCACTCTACTGTACAGTACTGTCAGCCCACTCATCACTCTACTGTACAGTACTGTCAGCCCACTCATCACTATACTGTACAGTACTGTCAGCCCACTCATCACTCTACTGTACAGTACTGTCAGCCCACTGATCACTCTACTGTACAGTACTGTCAGCCCAGCCCACTCATCATCTACAGTACAGTACTGTCAGCCAACTCAACACTCTACTGTACAGTACTGTCAGCCCAGCCCACTCATCACTCTACAGTACAGTACTGTCAGTCCAGCCCACTCATCACTCTACAGTACAGTACTGTCAGCCCAGCCCACTATACAGTACAGTACTGTCAGCCCACTCATCAGTATACAGTACAGTACTGTCAGCCCACTCATCACTCTACTGTACAGTACTGTCAGCCCACTCATCACTCTACTGTACAGTACTGTCAGCCCAGCCCACTCATCACTCTACAGTACAGTACTGTCAGCCCAGCCCACTCATCACTCTACTGTACAGTACTGTCAGCCCAGTCCACTCATCACTCTACAGTACAGTACTGTCAGCCTAGCCCACTCATCACTCTACAGTACAGTACTGTCAGCCCACTCATCACTCTACAGTACAGTACTGTCAGCCCAGCCCACTCATCACTCTACAGTACAGTACTGTCAGCCCACTCATCACTCTACAGTACAGTACTGTCAGCCCACTCATCACTATACAGTACAGTACTGTCAGCCCACTCATCACTATACTGTACAGTACTGTCAGCCCACTCATCACTATACTGTACAGTACTGTCAGCCCACTCATCACTCTACTGTACAGTACTGTCAGCCCAGCCCACTCATCACTCTACAGTACAGTACTGTCAGCCCACTCATCACTCTACTGTACAGTACTGTCAGCCCACTCATCACTATACTGTACAGTACTGTCAGCCCACTCATCACTCTACTGTACAGTACTGTCAGCCCAGCCCACTCATCACTCTACAGTACAGTACTGTCAGCCCACTCATCACTCTACTGTACAGTACTGTCAGCCCAGCCCACTCATCACTCTACAGTACAGTACTGTCAGCCCACTCATCACTCTACTGTACAGTACTGTCAGCCCACTCATCACTATACAGTACAGTACTGTCAGCCCACTCATCACTATACTGTACAGTACTGTCAGCCCACTCATCACTCTACTGTACAGTACTGTCAGCCCACTCATCACTCTACTGTACAGTACTGTCAGCCCACTCATCACTATACTGTACAGTACTGTCAGCCCACTCATCACTATACTGTACAGTACTGTCAGCCCACTCATCACTATACTGTACAGTACTGTCAGCCCACTCATCACTCTACTGTACAGTACTGTCAGCCCACTCATCACTCTACAGTACAGTACTGTCAGCCCACTCATCACTCTACTGTACAGTACTGTCAGCCCACTCATCACTCTACTGTACAGTACTGTCAGCCCACTCATCACTATACTGTACAGTACTGTCAGCCCACTCATCACTCTACTGTACAGTACTGTCAGCCCACTCATCACTATACTGTACAGTACTGTCAGCCCACTCATCACTATACTGTACAGTACTGTCAGCCCACTCATCACTCTACTGTACAGTACTGTCAGCCCCACTCATCACTATACTGTACAGTACTGTCAGCCCACTCATCACTCTACTGTACAGTACTGTCAGCCCACTCATCACTCTACTGTACAGTACTGTCAGCCCACTCATCACTATACTGTACAGTACTGTCAGCCCACTCATCACTCTACTGTACAGTACTGTCAGCCCACTCATCACTCTACTGTACAGTACTGTCAGCCCACTCATCACTATACTGTACAGTACTGTCAGCCCACTCATCACTATACTGTACAGTACTGTCAGCCCACTCATCACTCTACAGTACAGTACTGTCAGCCCAGCCCACTCATCACTCTACTGTACAGTACTGTCAGCCCACTCATCACTCTACTGTACAGTACTGTCAGCCCACTCATCACTATACAGTACAGTACTGTCAGCCCACTCATCACTATACTGTACAGTACTGTCAGCCCACTCATCACTCTACTGTACAGTACTGTCAGCCCACTCATCACTCTACTGTACAGTACTGTCAGCCCACTCATCACTATACTGTACAGTACTGTCAGCCCACTCATCACTATACTGTACAGTACTGTCAGCCCACTCATCACTATACTGTACAGTACTGTCAGCCCACTCATCACTCTACTGTACAGTACTGTCAGCCCAGCCACTCATCACTCTACAGTACAGTACTGTCAGCCCACTCATCACTCTACTGTACAGTACTGTCAGCCCACTCATCACTCTACAGTACAGTACTGTCAGCCCACTCATCACTCTACAGTACAGTACTGTCAGCCCACTCATCACTCTACTGTACAGTACTGTCAGCCCACTCATCACTATACTGTACAGTACTGTCAGCCCACTCATCACTCTACTGTACAGTACTGTCAGCCCACTCATCACTCTACTGTACAGTACTGTCAGCCCACTCATCACTATACTGTACAGTACTGTCAGCCCACTCATCACTCTACTGTACAGTACTGTCAGCCCAGCCCACTCATCACTCTACAGTACAGTACTGTCAGCCCACTCATCACTATACTGTACAGTACTGTCAGCCCACTCATCACTATACTGTACAGTACTGTCAGCCCACTCATCACTCTACTGTACAGTACTGTCAGCCCACTCATCACTCTACTGTACAGTACTGTCAGCCCACTCATCACTATACTGTACAGTACTGTCAGCCCACTCATCACTATACTGTACAGTACTGTCAGCCCACTCATCACTATACTGTACAGTACTGTCAGCCCACTCATCACTCTTCTGTACAGTACTGTCAGTCCAGCCCACTCATCACTCTACAGTACAGTACTGTCAGCCCACTCATCACTATACTGTACAGTACTGTCAGCCCACTCATCACTCTACTGTACAGTACTGTCAGCCCACTCATCACTATACTGTACAGTACTGTCAGCCCACTCATCACTCTACTGTACAGTACTGTCAGCCCACTCATCACTCTACTGTACAGTACTGTCAGCCCAGCCCACTCATCATTCTACAGTACAGTACTGTCAGCCAACTCATCACTCTACTGTACAGTACTGTCAGCCCAGCCCACTCATCACTCTACAGTACAGTACTGTCAGTCCAGCCCACTCATCACTCTACAGTACAGTACTGTCAGCCCAGCCCACTATACAGTACAGTACTGTCAGCCCACTCATCAGTATACAGTACAGTACTGTCAGCCCACTCATCACTCTACTGTACAGTACTGTCAGCCCACTCATCACTCTACTGTACAGTACTGTCAGCCCAGCCCACTCATCACTCTACAATACAGTACTGTCAGCCCAGCCCACTCATCACTCTACTGTACAGTACTGTCAGCCCAGTCCACTCATCACTCTACAGTACAGTACTGTCAGCCAGCCCACTCATCACTCTACAGTACAGTACTGTCAGCCCACTCATCACTCTACAGTACAGTACTGTCAGCCAGCCCACTCATCACTCTACAGTACAGTACTGTCAGCCCACTCATCACTCTACAGTACAGTACTGTCAGCCCACTCATCACTATACTGTACAGTACTGTCAGCCCACTCATCACTATACAGTACAGTACTGTCAGCCCACTCATCACTATACTGTACAGTACTGTCAGCCCACTCATCACTCTACTGTACAGTACTGTCAGCCCAGCCCACTCATCACTCTACAGTACAGTACTGTCAGCCCACTCATCACTCTACTGTACAGTACTGTCAGCCCACTCATCACTATACTGTACAGTACTGTCAGCCCACTCATCACTCTACTGTACAGTACTGTCAGCCCAGCCACTCATCACTCTACAGTACAGTACTGTCAGCCCACTCATCACTCTACTGTACAGTACTGTCAGCCCAGCCCACTCATCACTCTACTGTACAGTACTGTCAGCCCACTCATCACTCTACTGTACAGTACTGTCAGCCCACCCACTCATCACTACTGTACAGTACTGTCAGCCCAGCCCACTCATCACTCTACTGTACAGTACTGTCAGCCCACTCATCACTCTACAGTACAGTACTGTCAGCCCACTCATCACTCTACTGTACAGTACTGTCAGCCCACTCATCACTC
The DNA here is from genome assembly GCF_002021735.2 of Oncorhynchus kisutch. Classification (NCBI taxonomy): domain Eukaryota; kingdom Metazoa; phylum Chordata; class Actinopteri; order Salmoniformes; family Salmonidae; genus Oncorhynchus; species Oncorhynchus kisutch. The sequence continues at coordinate 27,251 of NW_022263129.1, forward strand.
TACAGTACAGTACTGTCAGCCCACTCATCACTCTACAGTACAGTACTGTCAGCCCACTCATCACTCTACTGTACAGTACTGTCAGCCCACTCATCACTATACTGTACAGTACTGTCAGCCCACTCATCACTATACTGTACAGTACTGTCAGCCCACTCATCACTCTACTGTACAGTACTGTCAGCCCAGCCCACTCATCACTCTACTGTACAGTACTGTCAGCCCACTCATCACTCTACTGTACAGTACTGTCAGCCCACTCATCACTATACTGTACAGTACTGTCAGCCCACTCATCACTATACTGTACAGTACTGTCAGCCCACTCATCACTCTACTGTACAGTACTGTCAGCCCACTCATCACTCTACTGTACAGTACTGTCAGCCCACTCATCACTATACTGTACAGTACTGTCAGCCCACTCATCACTATACTGTACAGTACTGTCAGCCCACTCATCACTATACTGTACAGTACTGTCAGCCCACTCATCACTCTACTGTACAGTACTGTCAGCCCACTCATCACTCTACTGTACAGTACTGTCAGCCCACTCATCACTCTACTGTACAGTACTGTCAGCCCACTCATCACTCTACTGTACAGTACTGTCAGCCCACTCATCACTATACTGTACAGTACTGTCAGCCCACTCATCACTCTACTGTACAGTACTGTCAGCCCACTCATCACTCTACTGTACAGTACTGTCAGCCCACTCATCACTATACTGTACAGTACTGTCAGCCCACTCATCACTATACTGTACAGTACTGTCAGCCCACTCATCACTATACTGTACAGTACTGTCAGCCCACTCATCACTCTACTGTACAGTACTGTCAGCCCAGCCCACTCATCACTCTACAGTACAGTACTGTCAGCCCACTCATCACTCTACTGTACAGTACTGTCAGCCCACTCATCACTATACAGTACAGTACTGTCAGCCCACTCATCACTATACTGTACAGTACTGTCAGCCCACTCATCACTCTACTGTACAGTACTGTCAGCCCACTCATCACTATACTGTACAGTACTGTCAGCCCACTCATCACTCTACTGTACAGTACTGTCAGCCCACTCATCACTATACTGTACAGTACTGTCAGCCCACTCATCACATCTACTGTACAGTACTGTCAGCCCACTCATCACTCTACTGTACAGTACTGTCAGCCCAGCCCACTCATCACTCTACAGTACAGTACTGTCAGCCCACACTCATCACTCTACAGTACAGTACTGTCAGCCCACTCATCACTCTACTGTACAGTACTGTCAGCCCACTCATCACTATACTGTACAGTACTGTCAGCCCACTCATCACTCTACTGTACAGTACTGTCAGCCCACTCATCACTCTACTGTACAGTACTGTCAGCCCCCTCATCACTATACTGTACAGTACTGTCAGCCCACTCATCACTCTACTGTACAGTACTGTCAGCCCAGCCCACTCATCACTCTACAGTACAGTACTGTCAGCCCACTCATCACTATACAGTACAGTACTGTCAGCCCACTCATCACTATACTGTACAGTACTGTCAGCCCACTCATCACTCTACTGTACAGTACTGTCAGCCCACTCATCACTCTACTGTACAGTACTGTCAGCCCACTCATCACTATACTGTACAGTACTGTCAGCCCACTCATCACTATACAGTACAGTACTGTCAGCCCACTCATCAGTATACTGTACAGTACTGTCAGCCCACTCATCACTCTACAGTACAGTACTGTCAGCCCAGCCCACTCATCACTCTACAGTACAGTACTGTCAGCCCACTCATCACTCTACTGTACAGTACTGTCAGCCCACTCATCACTATACTGTACAGTACTGTCAGCCCACTCATCACTATACTGTACAGTACTGTCAGCCCACTCATCACTCTACTGTACAGTACTGTCAGCTCACTCATCACTTTACTGTACAGTACTGTCAGCCCACTCATCACTATACTGTACAGTACTGTCAGCCCACTCATCACTATACTGTACAGTACTATCAGCCCACTCATCAATCTACTGTACAGTACTGTCAGCCCACTCATCACTCTACTGTACAGTACTATCAGCCCAGGCCACTCATCACTCTACAGTACAGTACTGTCAGCCCACTCATCTCTCTACAGTACAGTACTGTCAGCCGACTCATCACTCTACTGTACAGTACTGTCAGCCCAGTCATCACTATGCTGTACAGTACTGTCAGCCCACTCATCACTCTACTGTACAGTACGGTCAGCCCACTCATCACTCTACTGTACAGTACTGTCAGCCCACTCATCACTATACTGTACAGTACTGTCAGCCCACTCATCACTCTACTGTACAGTACTGTCAGCCCACTCATCACTCTACTGTACAGTACTGTCAGCCCACTCATCACTCTACTGTACAGTACTGTCAGCCCACTCATCACTATACTGTACAGTACTATCAGCCCACTCATCACTATACTGTACAGTACTGTCAGCCCACTCATCACTCTACTGTACAGTACTGTCAGCCCACTCATCACTGTACTGTACAGTACTGTCAGCCCACTCATCACTATACTGTACAGTACTGTCAGCCCTCTCATCACTATACTGTACAGTACTGTCAGCCCACTCTTCACTATACTGTACAGTACTGTCAGCCCACTCATCACTCTTCTGTACAGTACTGTCAGTCCAGCCCACTCATCACTCTACAGTACAGTACTGTCAGCCCACTCATCACTATACTGTACAGTACTGTCAGCCCACTCATCACTCTACTGTACAGTACTGTCAGCCCACTCATCACTATACTGTACAGTACTGTCAGCCCACTCTTCACTATACTGTAGAGTACTGTCAGCCCACTCATCACTATACTGTACAGTACTGTCAGCCCACTCATCACTCTACTGTACAGTACTGTCAGCCTACTCATCACTATACTGTACAGTACTGTCAGCCCAGTCATCACTATAAATCAAATCAAATTTATTTATATAGCCCTTCGTACATCAGCTGATATCTCAAAGTGCTGTACAGAAACCCAGCCTAAAACCCCAAACAGCAAGCAATTGCAGGTGGAGAAGCACGGTGGCTAGGAAAAACTCCCTAGAAAGGCCAATACCTAGGAAGAAACCTAGAGAGGAACCAGGCTATGTGGGGTGGCCAGTCCTCTTCTGGCTGTGCCGGGTGGAGATTATAACAGAACATGGTCAAGATGTTCAATGTTCATAAATGACCAGCATGGTCGAATAATAATAAGGCAGAACAGTTGAAACTAGAGCAGCAGCACAGTCAGGTGGAAGTTGAAACTGGAGCAGCAGCATGGCCAGGTAGACTGGGGACAGCAAGGAGTCATCATGTCAGGTAGTCCTGGGGCATGGTCCTAGGGCTCAGGTCCTCCGAGAGAGAGAAAGAAAGAGAGAAGGAGAGAATTAGAGAACGCACACTTAGATTCACACAGGACACCGAATAGGACAGGAGAAGTACTCCAGATATAACAAACTGACCCCAGCCCCCCGACACATAAACTACTGCAGCATAAATACTGGAGGCTGAGACAGGAGGGGTCAGGAGACACTGTGGCCCCATCCGAGGACACCCCCGGACAGGGCCAAACAGGAAGGATATAACCCCACCCACTTTGCCAAAGCACAGCCCCCACACCACTAGAGGGATATCTTCAACCACCAACTTACCATCCTGAGACAAGGCTGAGTATAGCCCACAAAGATCTCCGCCACGGCACAACCCAAGGGGGGGGGGGTGCACCAACCCAGACAGGATGACCACAACAGTGAATCAACCCACTCAGGTGACGCACCCCCTCCAGGGACGGCATGAGAGAGCCCCAGCAAGCCAGTGACTCAGCCCCTGTAATAGGGTTAGAGGCAGAGAATCCCAGTGGAAAGAGGGGAACCGGCCAGGCAGAGACAGCAAGGGCGGTTCGTTGCTCCAGAGCCTTTCCGTTCACCTTCTCACTCCTGGGCCAGACTACACTCATTCATATGACCCACTGAAGAGATGAGTCTTCAGTAAAGACTTAAAGGTTGAGACCGAGTTTGCGTCTCTGACATGGGTAGGCAGACCGTTCCATAAAAATGGAAATGTACTATACTGTACAGTACTGTCAGCCCACTCTTCACTATACTGTAGAGTACTGTCAGCCCACTCATCAGTATACTGTACAGTACTGTCAGCCCACTCATCACTCTACAGTATAGTACTGTCAGCCCAGCCCACTCATCACTCTACTGTACAGTACTGTCAGCCCACTCATCAGTATACTGTACAGTAAATGTCAGCACACTCATCACTATACAGTACAGTACTGTCAGCCCACTCATCAGTATACTGTACAGTACTGTCAGCCCACTCATCACTCTACAGTATAGTACTGTCAGCCCAGCCCACTCATCACTCTACAGTACAGTACTGTCAGCCCACTCATCACTATACTGTCCAGTACTGTCAGCCCACTCATCACTATACTGTACAGTACTGTCAGCCCACTCATCACTATACTATACAGTACTATCAGCCCACTCATCACTATACGGTACAGTACTGTCAGCCCACTCATCACTCTACTGTACAGTACTGTCAGCCCAGCCCACTCATCACTCTACAGTACAGTACTGTCAGCCCACTCATCTCTCTACAGTACAGTACTGTCAGCCCACTCATCACTATACTGTACAGTACTGTCAGCCCACTCATCACTATACTATACAGTACTATCAGCCCACTCATCACTATACGGTACAGTACTGTCAGCCCACTCATCACTCTACTGTACAGTACTGTCAGCCCAGCCCACTCATCACTCTACAGTACAGTACTGTCAGCCCACTCATCACTCTACTGTACAGTACTGTCAGCCCACTCATCACTGTACTGTACAGTACTGTCAGCCCACTCATCACTGTACTGTACATTACTGTCAGCCCACTCATCACTCTACAGTACAGTACTGTCAGCTCAGCCCACTCATCACTCTACAGTACAGTACTGTCAGCCCACTCATCACTATACTGTACAGCACTGTCAGCCCACTCATCACTATACTGTACAGTACTTTCAGCCCACTCATCACTCTACTGTACAGTACTGTCAGCCCACTCATCACTATACTGTACTGTACTGTCAGCCCACTCATCACTATACTGTAGAGTACTGTCAGCCCACTCATCACTATTCTGTACAGTACTGTCAGCCCACTCATCACTATACTGTACAGTACTGTCAGCCCACTCATCACTCTACTGTACAGTACTGTCAGCCCAGCCCACTCATCACTCTACAGTACAGTACTGTCAGCCCACTCATCACTCTACTGTACAGTACTGTCAGCCCACGCATCACTATACTGTACAGTACTGTCAGCCCACTCATCACTATACTGTACAGTACTGTCAGCCCACTCATCACTATACTGTACAGTACTGTCAGCCCACTCATCACTATACTGTACAGTACTGTCAGCCCACTCATCACTCTACTGTACAGTACTGTCAGCCCACTCATCACTATACTGTACAGTAAGGCCAGCCCACTCATCACTACACTGTACAGTACTCTCAGCCCACTCATCACTATACTGTACAGTACTGCCAGCTCACTCATCACTATACTGTACAGTACTGTCAGCCCACTCATCACTCTACTGTACAGTACTGTCAGCCATCTCATCACTATACTGTCCAGTACTATCAGCCCACTCATCACTCTACTGTACAGTACTGTCAGCCCACTGATCACTCTACTGTACAGTACTGTCAGCCCACTCATCACTATACTGTACAGTACTGTCAGTCCACGCATCACTCTACTGTACAGTACTGTCAGCCCACTCATCACTATACTGTACAGTACGGCCAGCCCACTCATGACTATACTGTACAGTACTCTCAGCCCACTCATCACTATACTGTACAGTACTGCCAGTTCACTCATCACTATACTGTACAGTACTGTCAGCCCACTCATCACTCTACTGTACAGTACTGTCAGCCCACTCATCACTATACTGTCCAGTACTGTCAGCTCACTCATCACTCTACTGTACAGTACTGTCAGCCCAGCCCACTCATCATTCTACAGTACAGTACTGTCAGCCAACTCATCACTCTACTGTACAGTACTGTCAGCCCTGCCCACTCATCACTCTACAGTACAGTACTGTCAGCCCAGCCCACTCATCACTCTATAGTACAGTACTGTCAGCCCAGCCCACTATACTGTACAGTAATGTCAGCCCACTCATCACTCTACTGTACATACTGTCAGCCCACTCATCACTATACTGTACAGTACTGTCAGCCCACTCATCACTATACTGTACAGTAAGGCCAGTCCACTCATCACTCTACTGTACAGTACTGTCAGCCCACTGATCACTCTACTGTACAGTACTGTCAGCCCACTCATCACTATACTGTACAGTACTGTCAGCCCACTCATCACTATACTGTACAGTACTGTCAGCCCACTCATCACTATACTGTACAGTACTGTCAGCCCACTCATCACTCTACTGTACAGTACTGTCAGCCCACTCATCACTATACTGTAAAGTACTGTCAGCCCACTCATCAGTATACTGTACAGTACTGTCAGCCCACTCATCACTATACTGTACAGTACTGTCAGCCCACTCATCACTCTCCTGTACAGTACTGTCAGCCCAGCCCACTCATCACTCTACAGTACAGTACTGTCAGCCCACTCATCACTCTACGGTACAGTACTGTCAGCCCACTCATCACTATACTGTACAGTACTGTCAGCCCACTCATCACTATACTGTACAGTAAGGCCAGCCCACTCATCACTACACTGTACAGTACTCTCAGCCCACTCATCACTATACTGTACAGTACTGCCAGCTCACTCATCACTATACTGTACAGTACTGTCAGCCCACTCATCACTCTACTGTACAGTACTGTCAGCCCACTCATCACTATACTGTCCAGTACTGTCAGCCCACTCATCACTCTACTGTACAGTACTTTCAGCCCACTGATCACTCTACTGTACAGTACTGTCAGCCCACTCATCACTATACTGTACAGTACTGTCAGCCCACTCATCACTATACTGTACAGTACTGTCAGCCCACTCATCACTATACTGTACAGTACTGTCAGCCCACTCATCACTCTACTGTACAGTACTGTCAGCCCACTCATCACTGTACTGTACAGTAAGGCCAGCCCACTCATAACTATACTGTACAGTACTCTCAGCCCACTCATCACTATACTGTACAGTACTGCCAGTTAACTCATCACTATACTGTACAGTACTGTCAGCTCACTCATCACTCTACTGTACAGTACTGTCAGCCCACTCATCACTATACTGTCCAGTACTGTCAGCCCACTCATCACTCTACTGTACAGTACTGTCAGCCCAGCCCACTCATCACTCTACAGTACAGTACTGTCAGCCCACTCATCACTCTACTGTACAGTACTGTCAGCCCACTCATCACTATACTGTACAGTACTGTCAGCCCACTCATCACTCTACTGTACAGTACTGTCAGCCCACTCATCACTATACTGTACAGTACTGTCAGCCCACTCATCACTATACTGTACAGTATTGTCAGACCACTCATCACTATACTGTACAGTACTGTCAGCCCACTCATCACTCTACTGTACAGTACTGTCAGCCCACTCATCACTATACTGTACAGTAAGGCCAGCCCACTCATCACTCTACTGTACAGTACTCTCAGCCCACTCATCACTATACTGTACAGTACTGCCAGTTCACTCATCACTATACTGTACAGTACTGTCAGCCCACTCATCACTCTAATGTACAGTAATGTCAGCCCACTCATCACTCTACTGTACAGTACTGTCAGCCCACTCATCACTATACTGTCCAGTACTGTCAGCCCTCTCATCACTCTACTGTACAGTACTGTCAGCCCACTGATCACTCTACAGTACAGTACTGTCAGCCCAGCCCACTCATCATTCTACAGTACAGTACTGTCAGCCAACTCAACACTCTACTGTACAGTACTGTCAGCCCAGCCCACTCATCACTCTACAGTACAGTACTGTCAGTCCAGCCCACTCATCACTCTACAGTACAGTACTGTCTGCCCAGCCCACTATACAGTACAGTTCTGTCAGCCCACTCATCAGTATACAGTACAGTACTGTCAGTCCACTCATCACTATACTGTACAGTACTGTCAGCCCACTCATCACTCTACTGTACAGTACTGTCAGCCAAGCCCACTCATCACTCTACAATACAGTACTGTCAGCCCAGCCCACTCATCACTCTACTGTACAGTACTGTCAGCCCAGTCCACTCATCACTCTACAGTACAGTACTGTCAGCCTAGCCCACTCATCACTCTACAGTACAGTACTGTCAGCCCACTCATCACTCTACAGTATAGTACTGTCAGCCCAGCCCACTCATCACTCTACAGTACAGTACTGTCAGCCCACTCATCACTCTACAGTACAGTACTGTCAGCCCACTCATCACTATACAGTACAGTAAGGCCAGCCCACTCATCACTCTACTGTACAGTACTCTCAGCCCACTCATCACTATACTGTACAGTACTGCCAGTTCACTCATCACTATACTGTACAGTACTGTCAGCCCACTCATCACTCTAATGTACAGTAATGTCAGCCCACTCATCACTCTACTGTACAGTACTGTCAGCCCACTCATCACTATACTGTCCAGTACTGTCAGCCCTCTCATCACTCTACTGTACAGTACTGTCAGCCCACTGATCACTCTACAGTACAGTACTGTCAGCCCAGCCCACTCATCATTCTACAGTACAGTACTGTCAGCCAACTCAACACTCTACTGTACAGTACTGTCAGCCCAGCCCACTCATCACTCTACAGTACAGTACTGTCAGTCCAGCCCACTCATCACTCTACAGTACAGTACTGTCTGCCCAGCCCACTATACAGTACAGTACTGTCAGCCCACTCATCAGTATACAGTACAGTACTGTCAGTCCACTCATCACTATACTGTACAGTACTGTCAGCCCACTCATCACTCTACTGTACAGTACTGTCAGCCAAGCCCACTCATCACTCTACAATACAGTACTGTCAGCCCAGCCCACTCATCACTCTACTGTACAGTACTGTCAGCCCAGTCCACTCATCACTCTACAGTACAGTACTGTCAGCCTAGCCCACTCATCACTCTACAGTACAGTACTGTCAGCCCACTCATCACTCTACAGTATAGTACTGTCAGCCCAGCCCACTCATCACTCTACAGTACAGTACTGTCAGCCCACTCATCACTCTACAGTACAGTACTGTCAGCCCACTCATCACTATACAGTACAGTACTGTCAGCCCACTCATCACTATACAGTACAGTACTGTCAGCCCACTCATCAGTATACTGTACAGTACTGTCAGCCCACTCATCACTCTACAGTATAGTACTGTCAGCCCAGCCCACTCATCACTCTACAGTACAGTACTGTCAGCCCACTCATCACTCTACTGTCCAGTGCTGTAAGCCCACTCATCACTATACAGTACAGTACTGTCAGCCAACTCATCAGTATACTGTACAGTACTGTCAGCCCACTCATCACTCTACTGTACAGTACTGTCAGCTCACTCATCACTCTACTGTACAGTACTGTCAGCCCACTCATCACTATACTGTCCAGTACTCTCAGCCCACTCATCACTATACTGTACAGTACTATCAGCCCACTCATCAATATACTGTACAGTACTGTCAGCCCACTCATCACTCTTCTGTACAGTACTGTCAGCCCAGCCCACTCATCACTCTACAGTACAGTACTGTCAGCCCACTCATCACTATACTGTACAGTACTGTCAGCCCACTCATCACTCTACTGTACAGTACTGTCAGCCCACTCATCACTATACTGTACAGTACTGTCAGCCCACTCTTCACTATACTGTAGAGTACTGTCAGCCCACTCATCACTATACTGTTCAGTACTGTCAGCCCACTCATCACTCTACTGTACAGTACTGTCAGCCTACTCATCACTATACTGTACAGTACTGTCAGCCCAGTCATCACTCTACTGTACAGTACTGTCAGCCCACTCATCACTCTACTGTACAGTACTGGCAGCCCAGCCCACTCATCATTCTACAGTACAGTACTGTCAGCCAACTCATCACTCTACTGTACAGTACTGTCAGCCCAGCCCACTCATCACTCTACAGTACAGTACTGTCAGCCCAGCCCACTCATCACTCTACAGTACAGTACTGTCAGCCCAGCCCACTATACTGTACAGTACTGTCAGCCCACTATTCACTCTACTGTACATACTGTCAGCCCACTCATCACTCTACAGTACAGTACTGTCAGCCCACTCATCACTATACAGTACAGTACTGTCAGCCCACTCATCAGTATACTTCACAGTAATGTCAGCACACTCATCACTATACAGTACAGTACTGTCAGCCCACTCATCAGTATAGTGTACAGTACTGTCAGCCCACTCATCACTCTACAGTATAGTACTGTCAGCCCAGCCCACTCATCACTCTACAGTACAGTACTGTCAGCCCACTCATCACTATACTGTCCAGTACTGTCAGCCCACTCATCACTATACTGTACAGTACTGTCAGCCCACTCATCACTATACTATACAGTACTATCAGCCCACTCATCACTATACGGTACAGTACTGTCAGCCCACTCATCACTCTACTGTACAGTACTGTCAGCCCACTCATCACTGTACTGTACAGTACTGTCAGCCCACTCATCACTCTACAGTACAGTACTGTCAGCCCAGCCCACTCATCACTCTACAGTACAGTACTGTCAGCCCACTCATCACTATACTGTACAGCACTGTCAGCCCACTCATCACTATACTGTACAGTACTGTCATCCCACTCATCACTATACTATACAGTACTATCAGCCCACTCATCACTATACGGTACAGTTCTGTCAGCCCACTCATCACTCTACTGTACAGTACTGTCAGCCCAGCCCACTCATCACTCTACAGTACAGTACTGTCAGCCCACTCATCTCTCTACAGTACAGTACTGTCAGCCCACTCATCACTCTACTGTACAGTACTGTCAGCCCACTCATCACTGTACTGTACAGTACTGTCAGCCCACTCATCACTCTACAGTACAGTACTGTCAGCCCAGCCCACTCATCACTCTACAGTACAGTACTGTCAGCCCACTCATCACTATACTGTACAGCACTGTCAGCCCACTCATCACTATACTGTACAGTACTGTCAGCCCACTCATCACTCTACTGTACAGTACTGTCAGCCCACTCATCACTATACTGTACTGTACTGTCAGCCCACTCATCACTATACTGTAGAGTACTGTCAGCCCACTCATCACTATTCTGTACAGTACTGTCAGCCCACTCATCACTATACTGTACAGTACTGATAGCCCACTCATCACTCTACTGTACAGTACTGTCAGCCCAGCCCACTCATCACTCTACAGTACAGTACTGTCAGCCCACTCATCACTCTACTGTACAGTACTGTCAGCCAACTCATCAGTATTCTGTACAGTACTGTCAGCCCACTCATCACTCTACTGTACAGTACTGTCAGCTCACTCATCACTCTACTGTACAGTACTGTCAGCCCACTCATCACTATACTGTCCAGTACTCTCAGCCCACTCATCACTATACTGTACAGTACTATCAGCCCACTCATCAATATACTGTACAGTACTGTCAGCCCACTCATCACTCTACTGTTCAGTACTGTCAGCCCAGGCCACTCATCACTCTACAGTACAGTACTGTCAGCCCACTCATCTCTCTACAGTACAGTACTGTCAGCCGACTCATCACTCTACTGTACAGTACTGTCAGCCCACTCATCACTATACTGTACAGTACTGTCAGCCCACTCATCACTCTACTGTACAGTACTGTCAGCCCAGCCCACTCATCACTCTACAGTACAGTACTGTCAGCCCACTCATCACTATACTGTACAGTACTATCAGCCCACTCATCACTATACTGTACAGTACTGTCAGCCCACTCATCACTCTACTGTACAGTACTGTCAGCCCACTCATCACTCTACTGTACAGTACTGTCAGCCCACTCATCACTATACTGTACAGTACTATCAGCCCACTCATCACTATACTGTACAGTACTATCAGCCCACTCATCACTATACTGTACTGTACTGTCAGCCCACTCATCACTATACTGTAGAGTACTGTCAGCCCACTCATCACTATTCTGTACAGTACTGTCAGCCCACTCATCACTATACTGTACAGTACTGTCAGCCCACTCATCACTCTACTGTACAGTACTGTCAGCCCAGCCCACTCATCACTCTACAGTACAGTACTGTCAGCCCACTCATCACTCTACTGTACAGTACTGTCAGCTCACTCATCACTCTACTGTACAGTACTGTCAGCCCACTCATCACTATACTGTACAGTACTGTCAGCCCACTCATCACTCTACTGTTCCCGACTGTCAGCCCACTCATCACTATACTGTACTGTACTGTCAGCCCACTCATCACTATACTGTAGAGTACTGTCAGCCCACTCATCACTATTCTGTACAGTACTGTCAGCCCACTCATCACTATACTGTACAGTACTGTCAGCCCACTCATCACTCTACTGTACAGTACTGTCAGCCCAGCCCACTCATCACTCTACAGTACAGTACTGTCAGCCCACTCATCACTCTACTGTACAGTACTGTCAGCCCACGCATCACTATACTGTACAGTACTGTCAGCCCACTCATCACTATACTGTCCAGTACTGTAAGCCCACTCATCACTATACAGTACAGTACTGTCAGCCAACTCATCAGTATACTGTACAGTACTGTCAGCCCACTCATCACTCTACTGTACAGTACTGTCAGCTCACTCATCACTCTACTGTACAGTACTGTCAGCCCACTCATCACTATACTGTCCAGTACTCTCAGCCCACTCATCACTATACTGTACAGTACTATCAGCCCACTCATCAATATACTGTACAGTACTGTCAGCCCACTCATCACTCTACTGTACAGTACTGTCAACCCAGGCCACTCATCACTCTACTGTACAGTACTGTCAGCCCAGTCATCACTATACTGTACAGTACTGTCAGCCCACTCATCACTCTACAGTACAGTACTGTCAGCCAACTCATCACTCTACTGTACAGTACTGTCAGCCCACTCATCACTCTACAGTACAGTACTGTCAGCCCACTCATCTCTCTACAGTACAGTACTGTCAGCCCAGCCCACTATACTGTACAGTACTGTCAGCCCACTATTCACTCTACTGTACATACTGTCAGCCCACTCATCACTCTACAGTACAGTACTGTCAGCCCACTCATCACTATACAGTACAGTACTGTCAGCCCACTCATCAGTATACTTCACAGTAATGTCAGCACACTCATCACTATACAGTACAGTACTGTCAGCCCACTCATCAGTATAGTGTACAGTACTGTCAGCCCACTCATCACTCTACAGTATAGTACTGTCAGCCCAGCCCACTCATCACTCTACAGTACAGTACTGTCAGCCCACTCATCACTATACTGTCCAGTACTGTCAGCCCACTCATCACTATACTGTACAGTACTGTCAGCCCACTCATCACTATACTATACAGTACTATCAGCCCACTCATCACTATACGGTACAGTCCTGTCAGCCCACTCATCACTCTACTGTACAGTACTGTCAGCCCACTCATCACTGTACTGTACAGTACTGTCAGCCCACTCATCACTCTACAGTACAGTACTGTCAGCCCAGCCCACTCATCACTCTACAGTACAGTACTGTCAGCCCACTCATCACTATACTGTACAGCACTGTCAGCCCACTCATCACTATACTGTACAGTACTGTCATCCCACTCATCACTATACTATACAGTACTATCAGCCCACTCATCACTATACGGTACAGTTCTGTCAGCCCACTCATCACTCTACTGTACAGTACTGTCAGCCCAGCCCACTCATCACTCTACAGTACAGTACTGTCAGCCCACTCATCTCTCTACAGTACAGTACTGTCAGCCCACTCATCACTCTACTGTACAGTACTGTCAGCCCACTCATCACTGTACTGTACAGTACTGTCAGCCCACTCATCACTCTACAGTACAGTACTGTCAGCCCAGCCCACTCATCACTCTACAGTACAGTACTGTCAGCCCACTCATCACTATACTGTACAGCACTGTCAGCCCACTCATCACTATACTGTACAGTACTGTCAGCCCACTCATCACTCTACTGTACAGTACTGTCAGCCGACTCATCACTATACTGTACTGTACTGTCAGCCCACTCATCACTATACAGTAGAGTACTGTCAGCCCACTCATCACTATTCTGTACAGTACTGTCAGCCCACTCATCACTATACTGTACAGTACTGATAGCCCACTCATCACTCTACTGTACAGTACTGTCAGCCCAGCCCACTCATCACTCTACAGTACAGTACTGTCAGCCCACTCATCACTCTACTGTACAGTACTGTCAGCCAACTCATCAGTATTCTGTACAGTACTGTCAGCCCACTCATCACTCTACTGTACAGTACTGTCAGCTCACTCATCACTCTACTGTACAGTACTGTCAGCCCACTCATCACTATACTGTCCAGTACTCTCAGCCCACTCATCACTATACTGTACAGTACTATCAGCCCACTCATCAATATACTGTACAGTACTGTCAGCCCACTCATCACTCTACTGTACAGTACTGTCAGCCCAGGCCACTCATCACTCTACAGTACAGTACTGTCAGCCCACTCATCTCTCTACAGTACAGTACTGTCAGCCGACTCATCACTCTACTGTACAGTACTGTCAGCCCACTCATCACTATACTGTACAGTACTGTCAGCCCACTCATCACTATACTGTACAGCACTGTCAGCCCACTCATCACTCTACTGTACAGTACTGTCAGCCCAGCCCACTCATCACTCTACAGTACAGTACTGTCAGCCCACTCATCACTATACTGTACAGTACTATCAGCCCACTCATCACTATACTGTACAGTACTGTCAGCCCACTCATCACTCTACTGTACAGTACTGTCAGCCCACTCATCACTCTACTGTACAGTACTGTCAGCCCACTCATCACTATACTGTACAGTACTATCAGCCCACTCATCACTATACTGTACAGTACTATCAGCCCACTCATCACTATACTGTACTGTACTGTCAGCCCACTCATCACTATACTGTAGAGTACTGTCAGCCCACTCATCACTATTCTGTACAGTACTGTCAGCCCACTCATCACTATACTGTACAGTACTGTCAGCCCACTCATCACTCTACTGTACAGTACTGTCAGCCCAGCCCACTCATCACTCTACAGTACAGTACTGTCAGCCCACTCATCACTCTACTGTACAGTACTGTCAGCTCACTCATCACTCTACTGTACAGTACTGTCAGCCCACTCATCACTATACTGTACAGTACTGTCAGCCCACTCATCACTCTACTGTTCCCGACTGTCAGCCCACTCATCACTATACTGTACTGTACTGTCAGCCCACTCATCACTATACTGTAGAGTACTGTCAGCCCACTCATCACTATTCTGTACAGTACTGTCAGCCCACTCATCACTATACTGTACAGTACTGTCAGCCCACTCATCACTCTACTGTACAGTACTGTCAGCCCAGCCCACTCATCACTCTACAGTACAGTACTGTCAGCCCACTCATCACTCTACTGTACAGTACTGTCAGCCCACGCATCACTATACTGTACAGTACTGTCAGCCCACTCATCACTATACTGTCCAGTACTGTAAGCCCACTCATCACTATACAGTACAGTACTGTCAGCCAACTCATCAGTATACTGTACAGTACTGTCAGCCCACTCATCACTCTACTGTACAGTACTGTCAGCTCACTCATCACTCTACTGTACAGTACTGTCAGCCCACTCATCACTATACTGTCCAGTACTCTCAGCCCACTCATCACTATACTGTACAGTACTATCAGCCCACTCATCAATATACTGTACAGTACTGTCAGCCCACTCATCACTCTACTGTACAGTACTGTCAGCCCAGGCCACTCATCACTCTACTGTACAGTACTGTCAGCCCAGTCATCACTATACTGTACAGTACTGTCAGCCCACTCATCACTCTACTGTACAGTACGTTCAGCCCACTCATCACTCTACTGTACAGTACTGTCAGCCCACTCATCACTCTACAGTACAGTACTGTCAGCCCACTCATCTCTCTACAGTACAGTACTGTCAGCCCAGTCATCACTATACTGTACAGTACTGTCAGCCCACTCATCACTCTACTGTACAGTACGTTCAGCCCACTCATCACTCTACTGTACAGTACTGTCAGCCCACTCATCACTCTACTGTCCAGAACTGTCAGCCCACTCATCACTATACTGTCCAGTACTGTCAGCCCACTCATCACTATACTGTACAGTACTGTCAGCCCAGCCCACTCATCACTCTACAGTACAGTACTGTCAGCCCACTCATCACTATACTGTACAGTACTGTCAGCCCACTCATCACTCTACTGTACAGTACTGTCAGCCCACTCATCACTATACTGTACAGTACTGTCAGCCCACTCTTCACTATACTGTAGAGTACTGTCAGCCCACTTATCACTATACTGTACAGTACTGTCAGCCCACTCATCACTCTACTGTACAGTACTGTCAGCCTACTCATCACTATACTGTACAGTACTGTCAGCCCAGTCATCACTATACTGTACAGTACTGTCAGCCCACTCTTCACTATACTGTAGAGTACTGTCAGCCCACTCATCACTATACTGTACAGTACTGTCAGCCCACTCATCACTCTACTGTACAGTACTGTCAGACCACTCATCACTCTACTGTACAGTACTGTCAGCCCAATCATTAATCTACTGTCCAGTACTGTCAGCCAACTCATCACTCTACTGTACAGTACTGTCAGCCCACTCATCACTCTACTGTACAGTACTGTCAGCCCAGCCCACTCATCACTCTACAGTACAGTACTGTCAGCCCAGCCCACTCATCACTCTACAGTACAGTACTGTCAGCCCAGCCCAATATACTGTACAGTACTGTCAGCCCACTCATCACTCTACTGTACATACTGTCAGCCCACTCATCACTCTACAGTACAGTACTGTCAGCCCACTCATCACTATACAGTACAGTCCTGTCAGCCCACTCATCAGTATACTGTACAGTAATGTCAGCCCACTCATCACTATACTGTACTCAACCGGCGCCGACAGAGATGGAGATGGCCGCCTCGCTTCGCGTTCCTAGGAAACTATGCAGTTTTTTGTTTTTTTACGTGTTATTTCTTACACTAGTACCCCAGGTCATCTTAGGTTTCATCACATACAGCCGAGAAGAACTACTGAATATAAGATCAGCGTCAACTCACCACCAGTACGACCAAGAATATGTTTTTCGCGATGCGGATCCTGTGTTCTGCCTTACAACCAGCGCCACGGGATGGTTCCCATGCAGCGACCCAAAAAAACGACTCAGAAAAAGAGGGAAACGAAGCGGTCTTCTGGTCAGACTCCGGAGACGGGCACATCGTGCACCACTCCCTAGCATTCTTCTTGCCAATGTCCAGTCTCTTGACAACAAGGTTGATGAAATCCGAGCAAGGGTAGCATTCCAGAGGGACATCAGAGACTGTAATGTTCTTTGCTTCACGGAAACGTGGCTCACCGGAGAGACGCAATCCGAAGCGGTGCAGCCAGCGGGTTTCTCCACGCATCGCGCGGACAGAAACGAACATCTTTCTGGTAAGAAGAGGGGCGGGGGCGTATGCCTTATGGCCAACGTGACATGGTGTGATGAAAGAAACATACAGGAACTCAAATCCTTCTGTTCACCTGATTTAGAATTCCTCACAATCAAATGTAGACCGCATTATCTACCAAGAGAATTATCTTCGATTATAATCACAGCCGTATATATCCCCCCCCAAGCAGACACATCGATGGCTCTGAACGAACTTTATTTAACTCTCTGCAAACTGGAAACGATTTATCCGGAGGCTGCATTCATTGTAGCTGGGGATTTTAACAAGGCTAATCTGAAAACAAGACTCCCTAAATTTTATCAGCATATCGATTGCGCAACCAGGGGTGGAAAGACCCTGGATCATTGTTACTCTAACTTCCGCGACGCATATAAGGCCCTGCCCCGCCCCCCTTTCGGAAAAGCTGACCACGACTCCATTTTGTTGATCCCTGCCTACAGACAGAAACTAAAACAAGAAGCTCCCACGCTGAGGTCTGTCCAACGCTGGTCCGACCAAGCTGACTCCACACTCCAAGACTGCTTCCATCACGTGGACTGGGAGATGTTTCGTATTGCGTCAGCCAACAACATTGACGAATACGCTGATTCGGTGTGCGAGTTCATTAGAACGTGCGTTGAAGATGTCGTTCCCATAGCAACGATTAAAACATTCCCCAACCAGAAACCGTGGATTGATGGCAGCATTCATGTGGAACTGAAGGCGCGAACCACTGCTTTTAATCAGGGCAAGGTGTCTGGTAACATGACTGAATACAAACAGCGCAGCTATTCCCTCCGCAAGGCTATCAAACAAGCTAAGCGCCAGTACAGAGACAAAGTAGAATCTCAATTCAACGGCTCAGACACAAGAGGCATGTGGCAGGGTCTACAGTCAATCACGGACTACAGGAAGAAACCCAGCCCAGTCACGGACCAGGATGTCTTGCTCCCAGGCAGACTAAACAACTTTTTTGCCCGCTTTGAGGACAATACAATGCCACTGACACGGCCTGCAACGAAAACATGCGGTCTCTCCTTCACTGCAGCCGAAGTGAGTAAGACATTTAAACGTGTTAACCCTCGCAAGGCTGCAGGCCCAGACGGCATCCCCAGCCGCGCCCTCAGAGCATGCGCAGACCAGCTGGCCGGTGTGTTTACGGACATATTCAACCAATCCCTATACCAGTCTGCTGTTCCCACATGCTTCAAGAGGGCCACCATTGTTCCTGTTCCCAAGAAAGCTAAGGTAACTGAGCTAAACGACTACCGCCCCGTAGCACTCACATCCGTCATCATGAAGTGCTTTGAGAGACTAGTCAAGGACCATATCACCTCCACCCTACCTGACACCCTTGACCCACTCCAATTTGCTTACCGCCCAAATAGGTCCACAGACGATGCAATCTCAACCACACTGCACACTGCCCTAACCCATCTGGACAAGAGGAATACCTATGTGAGAATGCTGTTCATCGACTACAGCTCGGCATTCAACACCATAGTACCCTCCAAGCTCGTCATCAAGCTCGTGACCCTGGGTCTCGACCCCGCCCTGTGCAACTGGGTACTGGACTTCCTGACGGGCCGCCCCCAGGTGGTGAGGGTAGGCAACAACATCTCCTCCCCGCTGATCCTCAACACTGGGGCCCCACAAGGGTGCGTTCTGAGCCCTCTCCTGTACTCCCTGTTCACCCACGACTGCGTGGCCACGCACGCCTCCAACTCAATCATCAAGTTTGCGGACGACACAACAGTGGTAGGCTTGATTACCAACAACGACGAGACGGCCTACAGGGAGGAGGTGAGGGCCCTCGGAGTGTGGTGTCAGGAAAATAACCTCACACTCAACGTCAACAAAACTAAGGAGATGATTGTGGACTTCAGGAAACAGCAGAGGGAACACCCCCCCATCCACATCGATGGAACAGTAGTGGAGAGGGTAGCAAGTTTTAAGTTCCTCGGCATACACATCACAGACAAACTGAATTGGTCCACTCACACAGACAGCATCGTGAAGAAGGCGCAGCAGCGCCTCTTCAACCTCAGGAGGCTGAAGAAATTCGGCTTGTCACCAAAAGCACTCACAAACTTCCACAGATGCACAATCGAGAGCATCCTGGCGGGCTGTATCACCGCCTGGTATGGCAACTGCACCGCCCTCAACCGTAAGGCTCTCCAGAGGGTAGTGAGGTCTGCACAACGCATCACCGGGGGCAAACTACCTGCCCTCCAGGACACCTACACCACCCGATGCTACAGGAAGGCCATAAAGATCATCAAGGACATCAACCACCCGAGCCACTGCCTGTTCACCCCGCTGTCATCCAGAAGGCGAGGTCAGTACAGGTGCATCAAAGCTGGGACCGAGAGACTGAAAAACAGCTTCTATCTCAAGGCCATCAGACTGTTAAACAGCCACCACTAACATTGAGTGGCTACTGCCAACACACTGTCAATGCCACTGATTCTACTCCAGCCACTTTAATCATGGGAATTGATGGGAAATGATGTAAATATATCACTAGCCACTTTAAACAATGCTACCTTATATAATGTTACTTACCCTACATTATTCATCTCATATGCATACGTAGATACTGTACTCTATATCATCGACTGCATCCTTATGTAATACATGTATCACTAGCCACTTTAACTATGCCACTTGGTTTACATACTCATCTCATATGTATATACTGTACTCGATATCATCTACTGTATCTTGCCTATGCTGCTCTGCACCATCACTCATTCATATATCCTTATGTACATATTCTTTATCCCCTTACACTGTGTATAAGACAGTAGTTTTTTTTGAATTGTTAGTTAGATTACTTGTTCGTTATTACTGCATTGTCGGAACTAGAAGCACAAGCATTTCGCTACACTCGCATTAACATCTGCTAACCATGTGTATGTGACAAATAAATTTGATTTGATTTGATTTTGATTTGATACTGTCAGCCCACTCATCACTCTACTGTACAGTACTGTCAGCCCACTCATCACTATACTGTACTGTACTGTCAGCCCACTCATCACTATACTGTAGAGTACTGTCAGCCCACTCATCACTATTCTGTACAGTACTGTCAGCCCACTCATCACTATACTGTACAGTACTGATAGCCCACTCATCACTCTACTGTACAGTACTGTCAGCCCAGCCCACTCATCACTCTACAGTACAGTACTGTCAGCCCACTCATCACTCTACTGTACAGTACTGTCAGCCCACTCATCACTATACTGTACAGTACTGTCAGCCCACTCATCACTATACTGTCCAGTACTGTAAGCCCACTCATCACTATACAGTACAGTACTGTCAGCCAACTCATCAGTATTCTGTACAGTACTGTCAGCCCACTCATCACTCTACTGTACAGTACTGTCAGCTCACTCATCACTCTACTGTACAGTACTGTCAGCCCACTCATCACTATACTGTCCAGTACTCTCAGCCCACTCATCACTATACTGTACAGTACTATCAGCCCACTCATCAATATACTGTACAGTACTGTCAGCCCACTCATCACTCTACTGTACAGTACTGTCAGCCCAGGCCACTCATCACTCTACAGTACAGTACTGTCAGCCCACTCATCACTATACTGTACAGCACTGTCAGCCCACTCATCACTCTACAGTACAGTACTGTCAGCCCACTCATCACTATACTGTACAGCACTGTCAGCCCACTCATCACTCTACAGTACAGTACTGTCAGCCCACTCATCACTCTACTGTACAGTACTGTCAGCCCAGCCCACTCATCACTCTACTGTACAGTACTGTCAGCCCACTCATCACTCTACTGTACAGTACTGTCAGCCCAGCCCACTCATCACTCTACAGTACAGTACTGTCAGCCCACTCATCACTATACTGTACAGTACTATCAGCCCACTCATCACTATACTGTACAGTACTGTCAGCCCACTCATCACTCTACTGTACAGTACTGTCAGCCCACTCATCACTCTACTGTACAGTACTGTCAGCCCACTCATCACTATACTGTACAGTACTATCAGCCCACTCATCACTATACTGTACAGTACTATCAGCCCACTCATCACTATACTGTACAGTACTGTCAGCCCACTCATCACTATACTGTACTGTACTGTCAGCCCACTCATCACTATACTGTAGAGTACTGTCAGCCCACTCATCACTATTCTGTACAGTACTGTCAGCCCACTCATCACTATACTGTACAGTACTGTCAGCCCACTCATCACTCTACTGTACAGTACTGTCAGCCCAGCCCACTCATCACTCTACAGTACAGTACTGTCAGCCCACTCATCACTCTACTGTACAGTACTGTCAGCTCACTCATCACTCTACTGTACAGTACTGTCAGCCCACTCATCACTATACTGTACAGTACTGTCAGCCCACTCATCACTCTACTGTTCCCGACTGTCAGCCCACTCATCACTATACTGTACTGTACTGTCAGCCCACTCATCACTATACTGTAGAGTACTGTCAGCCCACTCATCACTATCCTGTACAGTACTGTCAGCCCACTCATCACTATACTGTACAGTACTGTCAGCCCACTCATCACTCTACTGTACAGTACTGTCAGCTCAGCCCACTCATCACTCTACAGTACAGTACTGTCAGCCCACTCATCACTCTACTGTACAGTACTGTCAGCCCACGCATCACTATACTGTACAGTACTGTCAGCCCACTCATCACTATACTGTCCAGTACTGTAAGCCCACTCATCACTATACAGTACAGTACTGTCAGCCAACTCATCAGTATACTGTACAGTACTGTCAGCCCACTCATCACTCTACTGTACAGTACTGTCAGCTCACTCATCACTCTACTGTACAGTACTGTCAGCCCACTCATCACTATACTGTCCAGTACTCTCAGCCCACTCATCACTATACTGTACAGTACTATCAGCCCACTCATCAATATACTGTACAGTACTGTCAGCCCACTCATCACTCTACTGTACAGTACTGTCAGCCCAGGCCACTCATCACTCTACTGTACAGTACTGTCAGCCCAGTCATCACTATACTGTACAGTACTGTCAGCCCACTCATCACTCTACTGTACAGTACGTTCAGCCCACTCATCACTCTACTGTACAGTACTGTCAGCCCACTCATCACTCTACTGTCCAGAACTGTCAGCCCACTCATCACTATACTGTCCAGTACTGTCAGCCCACTCATCACTATACTGTACAGTACTGTCAGCCCAGCCCACTCATCACTCTACAGTACAGTACTGTCAGCCCACTCATCACTATACTGTACAGTACTGTCAGCCCACTCATCACTCTACTGTACAGTACTGTCAGCCCACTCATCACTATACTGTACAGTACTGTCAGCCCACTCTTCACTATACTGTAGAGTACTGTCAGCCCACTCATCACTATACTGTACAGTACTGTCAGCCCACTCATCACTCTACTGTACAGTACTGTCAGCCTACTCATCACTATACTGTACAGTACTGTCAGCCCAGTCATCACTATACTGTACAGTACTGTCAGCCCACTCTTCAATATACTGTAGAGTACTGTCAGCCCACTCATCACTATACTGTACAGTACTGTCAGCCCACTCATCACTCTACTGTACAGTACTGTCAGACCACTCATCACTCTACTGTACAGTACTGTCAGCCCAATCATTAATCTACTGTCCAGTACTGTCAGCCAACTCATCACTCTACTGTACAGTACTGTCAGCCCACTCATCACTCTACTGTACAGTACTGTCAGCCCAGCCCACTCATCACTCTAATGTACAGTACTGTCAGCCCAGCCCACTCATCACTCTACAGTACAGTACTGTCAGCCCAGCCCAATATACTGTACAGTACTGTCAGCCCACTCATCACTCTACTGTACATACTGTCAGCCCACTCATCACTCTACAGTACAGTACTGTCAGCCCACTCATCACTATACAGTACAGTCCTGTCAGCCCACTCATCAGTATACTGTACAGTAATGTCAGCACACTCATCACTATACAGTACAGTACTGTCAGCCCACTCATCAGTATACTGTACAGTAATGTCAGCACACTCATCACTATACAGTACAGTACTGTCAGCCCACTCATCAGTATACTGTACAGTACTGTCAGCCCACTCATCACTATACTGTACAGTACTGTCAGACCACTCATCACTCTACTGTACAGTACTGTCAGCCCAATCATTAATCTACTGTCCAGTACTGTCAGCCAACTCATCACTCTACTGTACAGTACTGTCAGCCCACTCATCACTCTACTGTACAGTACTGTCAGCCCAGCCCACTCATCACTCTACAGTACAGTACTGTCAGCCCAGCCCACTCATCACTCTACAGTACAGTACTGTCAGCCCAGCCCAATATACTGTACAGTACTGTCAGCCCACTCATCACTCTACTGTACATACTGTCAGCCCACTCATCACTCTACAGTACAGTACTGTCAGCCCACTCATCACTATACAGTACAGTCCTGTCAGCCCACTCATCAGTATACTGTACAGTAATGTCAGCACACTCATCACTATACAGTACAGTACTGTCAGCCCACTCATCAGTATACTGTACAGTAATGTCAGCACACTCATCACTATACAGTACAGTACTGTCAGCCCACTCATCAGTATACTGTACAGTACTGTCAGCCCACTCATCACTATACTGTACAGTACTGTCAGCCCACTCATCACTATACTATACAGTACTATCAGCCCACTCATCACTATACGGTACAGTACTGTCAGCCCACTCATCACTCTACTGTACAGTACTGTCAGCCCACTCATCACTCTACTGTACAGTACTGTCAGCCACTCATCACTATACTGTACAGTAAGGCCAGCCCACTCATGACTATACTGTACAGTACTCTCAGCCCACTCATCACTATACTGTCCAGTACTCTCAGCCCACTCATCACTATACTGTACAGTACTGTCAGCCCACTCATCACTCTACTGTACAGTACTGTCAGCTCAGCCCACTCATCACTCTACAGTACAGTACTGTCAGCCCACTCATCACTCTACTGTACAGTACTGTCAGCCCACGCATCACTATACTGTACAGTACTGTCAGCCCACTCATCACTATACTGTCCAGTACTGTAAGCCCACTCATCACTATACAGTACAGTACTGTCAGCCAACTCATCAGTATACTGTACAGTACTGTCAGCCCACTCATCACTCTACTGTACAGTACTGTCAGCTCACTCATCACTCTACTGTACAGTACTGTCAGCCCACTCATCACTATACTGTCCAGTACTCTCAGCCCACTCATCACTATACTGTACAGTACTATCAGCCCACTCATCAATATACTGTACAGTACTGTCAGCCCACTCATCACTCTACTGTACAGTACTGTCAGCCCAGGCCACTCATCACTCTACTGTACAGTACTGTCAAGCCCAGTCATCACTATACTGTACAGTACTGTCAGCCCACTCATCACTCTACTGTACAGTACGTTTCAGCCCACTCATCACTCTACTGTACAGTACTGTCAGCCCACTCATCACTCTACTGTCCAGAACTGTCAGCCCACTCATCACTATACTGTCCAGTACTGTCAGCCCACTCATCACTATACTGTACAGTACTGTCAGCCCAGCCCACTCATCACTCTACAGTACAGTACTGTCAGCCCACTCATCACTATACTGTACAGTACTGTCAGCCCACTCATCACTCTACTGTACAGTACTGTCAGCCCACTCATCACTATACTGTACAGTACTGTCAGCCCACTCTTCACTATACTGTAGAGTACTGTCAGCCCACTCATCACTATACTGTACAGTACTGTCAGCCCACTCATCACTCTACTGTACAGTACTGTCAGCCTACTCATCACTATACTGTACAGTACTGTCAGCCCAGTCATCACTATACTGTACAGTACTGTCAGCCCACTCTTCAATATACTGTAGAGTACTGTCAGCCCACTCATCACTATACTGTACAGTACTGTCAGCCCACTCATCACTCTACTGTACAGTACTGTCAGACCACTCATCACTCTACTGTACAGTACTGTCAGCCCAATCATTAATCTACTGTCCAGTACTGTCAGCCAACTCATCACTCTACTGTACAGTACTGTCAGCCCACTCATCACTCTACTGTACAGTACTGTCAGCCCAGCCCACTCATCACTCTACAGTACAGTACTGTCAGCCCAGCCCACTCATCACTCTACAGTACAGTACTGTCAGCCCAGCCCAATATACTGTACAGTACTGTCAGCCCACTCATCACTCTACTGTACATACTGTCAGCCCACTCATCACTCTACAGTACAGTACTGTCAGCCCACTCATCACTATACAGTACAGTCCTGTCAGCCCACTCATCAGTATACTGTACAGTAATGTCAGCACACTCATCACTATACAGTACAGTACTGTCAGCCCACTCATCAGTATACTGTACAGTAATGTCAGCACACTCATCACTATACAGTACAGTACTGTCAGCCCACTCATCAGTATACTGTACAGTACTGTCAGCCCACTCATCACTATACTGTACAGTACTGTCAGACCACTCATCACTCTACTGTACAGTACTGTCAGCCCAATCATTAATCTACTGTCCAGTACTGTCAGCCAACTCATCACTCTACTGTACAGTACTGTCAGCCCACTCATCACTCTACTGTACAGTACTGTCAGCCCAGCCCACTCATCACTCTACAGTACAGTACTGTCAGCCCAGCCCACTCATCACTCTACAGTACAGTACTGTCAGCCCAGCCCAATATACTGTACAGTACTGTCAGCCCACTCATCACTCTACTGTACATACTGTCAGCCCACTCATCACTCTACAGTACAGTACTGTCAGCCCACTCATCACTATACAGTACAGTCCTGTCAGCCCACTCATCAGTATACTGTACAGTAATGTCAGCACACTCATCACTATACAGTACAGTACTGTCAGCCCACTCATCAGTATACTGTACAGTAATGTCAGCACACTCATCACTATACAGTACAGTACTGTCAGCCCACTCATCAGTATACTGTACAGTACTGTCAGCCCACTCATCACTATACTGTACAGTACTGTCAGCCCACTCATCACTATACTATACAGTACTATCAGCCCACTCATCACTATACGGTACAGTACTGTCAGCCCACTCATCACTCTACTGTACAGTACTGTCAGCCCACTCATCACTCTACTGTACAGTACTGTCAGCCCACTCATCACTATACTGTACAGTAAGGCCAGCCCACTCATGACTATACTGTACAGTACTCTCAGCCCACTCATCACTATACTGTACAAGTACTGCCAGTTCACTCATCACTATACTGTACAGTACTGTCAGCCCACTCATCACTCTACTGTACAGTACTGTCAGCCCACTCATCACTATACTGTCCAGTACTGTCAGCCCAGCCCACTCATCATTCTACAGTACAGTACTGTCAGCCAACTCATCACTCTACTGTACAGTACTGTCAGCCCTGCCCACTCATCACTCTACAGTACAGTACTGTCAGCCCAGCCCACTCATCACTCTACAGTACAGTACTGTCAGCCCAGCCCACTATACTGTACAGTAATGTCAACCCACTCATCACTCTACTGTACATACTGTCAGCCCACTCATCACTATACTGTACAGTACTGTCAGCCCACTCATCACTATACTGTACAGTAAGGCCAGCCCACTCATCACTACACTGTACAGTACTCTCAGCCCAATCATCACTATACTGTACAGTACTGCCAGCTCACTCATCACTATACTGTACAGTACTGTCAGCCCACTCCTCACTCTACTGTACAGTACTGTCAGCCCACTCATCACTATACTGTCCAGTACTGTCAGCCCACTCATCACTCTACTGTACAGTACTGTCAGCCCACTGATCACTCTACTGTACAGTACTGTCAGCCCACTCATCACTATACTGTACAGTACTGTCAGCCCCACTCATCACTATACTGTACAGTACTGTCAGCCCACTCATCACTATACTGTACAGTACTGTCAGCCCACTCATCACTCTACTGTACAGTACTGTCAGCCCACTCATCACTATACTGTACAGTAAGGCCAGCCCACTCATCACTATACTGTACAGTACTCTCTGCCCACTCATCACTATACTGTACAGTACTGTCAGCCCAATCATCACTATACTGTACAGTACTGTCAGCCCACTCATCACTCTACTGTACAGTACTGTCAGCCCACCCGTCACTCTACTGTACAGTACTGTCAGCCCACTCATCACTCTACTGTACAGTACTGTCAGCCCAGCCCACTCATCACTCTACAGTACAGTACTGTCAGCCCAGCGCACTCATCACTCTACTGTACCGTACTGTCAGCCCAGTCCACTCATCACTCTACAGTACAGTACTGTCAGCCCAGCCCACTCATCACTCTACAGTACAGTACTGTCAGCCCACTCATCACTCTACAGTATAGTACTGTCAGCCCAGCCCACTCATCACTCTACAGTACAATACTGTCATCCCACTCATCACTCTACTGTCCAGTGCTGTCAGCCCACTCATCAGTATACTTTACAGTACTGTCAGCCCACTCATCACTATACAGTACAGTACTGTCAGCCCACTCATCAGTATACTGTACAGTACTGTCAGCCCACTAATCACTCTACAGTATAGTACTGTCAGCCCAGCCCACTCATCACTCTACAGTACAGTACTGTCAGCCCACTCATCACTCTACTGTCCAGTGCTGTCAGCCCACTCATCACTATACAGTACAGTACTGTCAGCCCACTCATCACTATACAGTACAGTACTGTCAGCCCACTCATCACTCTACTGTACAGTACTGTCAGCCCACTCATCACTCTTCTGTACAGTACTGTCAGCCCACTCATCACTCTACTGTCCAGCACTGTCAGCCCACTCATCACTCTTCTGTACAGTACTGTCAGCCCACTCATCACTCTACTGTCCAGCACTGTCAGCCCACTCATCACTATACTGTACTAGTACTGTCAGCCCACTCATCACTATACTATACAGTACTATCAGCCCACTCATCACTATACTGTAAAGTACTGTCAGCCCACTCATCACTCTACTGTATAGTACTGTCAGCCCAGCCCACTCATCACTCTACAGTACAGTACTGTCGCCCACTCATCTCTCTACAGTACAGTACTGTTAGCCCACTCATCACCTCTACTGTACATACTGTCAGCCCACTCATCACTATACTGTACAGTACTGTCAGCCCACTCATCACTCTACTGTACAGTACGGTCAGCCCACTCATCACTCTACTGTACAGTACTGTCAGCCCACTCATCACTATACTGTACAGTACTGTCAGCCCACTCATCACTCTACTGTACAGTACTGTCAGCCCAGCCCACTCATCACTCTACAGTACAGTACTGTCAGCCCACTCATCACTATACTCTACAGTACTGTCAGCCCACTCATCACTATACTGTACAGTACTGTCAGCCCACTCATCACTCTACTGTACAGTACTGTCAGACCACTCATCACTCTACTGTACAGTACTGTCAGCCCAATCATTAATCTACTGTCCAGTACTGTCAGCCAACTCATCACTCTACTGTACAGTACTGTCAGCCCACTCATCACTCTACTGTACAGTACTGTCAGCCCAGCCCACTCATCATTCTAACAGTACAGTACTGTCAGCCAACTCATCACTCTACTGTACAGTACTGTCAGCCCAGCCCACTCATCACTCTACAGTACAGTACTGTCAGCCCAGCCCACTCATCACTCTACAGTACAGTACTGTCAGCCCAGCCCACTATACTGTACAGTACTGTCAGCCCACTCATCACTCTACTGTACATACTGTCAGCCCACTCATCACTCTACAGTACAGTACTGTCAGCCCACTCATCACTATACAGTACAGTACTGTCAGCCCACTCATCAGTATACTGTACAGTAATGTCAGCACACTCATCACTATACAGTACAGTACTGTCAGCCCACTCATCAGTATACTGTACAGTACTGTCAGCCCACTCATCACTCTACAGTATAGTACTGTCAGCCCAGCCCACTCATCACTCTACAGTACAGTACTGTCAGCCCACTCATCACTATACTGTCCAGTACTGTCAGCCCACTCATCACTATACTGTACAGTACTGTCAGCCCACTCATCACTATACTATACAGTACTATCAGCCCACTCATCACTATACGGTACAGTACTGTCAGCCCACTCATCACTCCTACTGTACAGTACTGTCAGCCCACTCATCACTCTACTGTACAGTAAGGCCAGCCCACTCATGACTATACTGTACAGTACTCTCAGCCCACTCATCACTATACTGTACAGTACTGCCAGTTCACTCATCACTATACTGTACAGTACTGTCAGCCCACTCATCACTCTACTGTACAGTACTGTCAGCCCAACTCATCACTATACTGTCCAGTACTGTCAGCCCACTCATTCACTCTACTGTACAGTACTGTCATCCCAGCCCACTCATCATTCTACAGTACAGTACTGTCAGCCAACTCATTCACTCTACTGTACAGTACTGTCAGCCCTGCCCACTCATCACTCTACAGTACAGTACTGTCAAGCCCAGCCCACTCATCACTCTACAGTACAGTACTGTCAGCCCAGCCCACTATACTGTACAGTACTGTCAGACCACTCATCACTCTACTGTACATACTGTCAGCCCACTCATCACTATACTGTACAGTACTGTCAGCCCACTCATCACTATACTGTACAGTACTGCCAGCCCACTCATCACTCTACTGTACAGTACTGTCAGCCCACTCCGTCACTCTATCTGTACAGTACTGTCAGCCCAACTCATCACTCTACTGTACCATTACTGTCAGGCCCACTCATCACTCTACTGTACATTACTGTCAGCCCACTCATCACTCTACAGTATAGTACTGTCAGCCGGCAGCCCATCATCACTCTACAGTACATACTGTCAGCCCTCTCATCACTCTACTGTACAGTACTGTCAGGCCCACTCATCACGTATACTGTACAGTACTGTCCAGCCCACTTCATCACTATACTGTACAGTACTTGTCAGCCCACTCATCACTATACTGTACAGTACTGTCAGACCCACTCATCACTCTACTAGTAGCAGTTACGGCCAGCCCACTCATCACTTACTGTACAGTACTCTCTGCCCACTCATCACTATACTGTACAGTATCTGGTCAAGCCCACTCATCACTCTACTGTACAGTACTGTCAGCCCAAAGCCCACTCATCACTCTACTGTACAGTATGTCAGCCCACCCATCACTCTACTGTACAGTACTGTCAGCCCCCACTCATCACTCTACTGTACAGTACTGTCAGCCCAGCCCACTCATCACTCTACAGTACAGTACTGTCAGCCAGCTCACTCATCACTCTACTGTACGTACTGTCAGCCCAGTCCACTCATCATATACAGTACAGTACTGTCAGCCAGCCCACTCATCACTCTACAGTACAGTACTGTCAGCCCCTCATCACTCTACTGTATAGTACTGTCAGCCCACTCATCACTCTACAGTACAGTACTGTCATCCCACTCATCACTCTACTGTACAGTACTGTCAGCCCACTCATCAGTATATGTACAGTACTGGTCAGCCCACTCATCACTATACAGTACAGTACTGTCAGCCCACTCATCACTATACTGTACAGTACTGTCAGCCCACTCATCACTCTACAGTACGTACTGTCAGCCCAGCCCACTCTCACTCTACAGTACAGTACTGTCAGCCCACTCACTCTACTGTACAGTGCTGTCAGCCCACTCACTATACAGTACAGTACTGTCAGCCCACTCATCACTATACTGTACAGTACTGTCAGCCCAACTCATCACTATACTGTACAGTACTGTCAGCCCACTCCACTCTATGTACAGTACTGTCAGCCCCATCATCACTCTACTGTCCAGCACTGTCAGNGTCAGCCCACTCATCACTCTACTGTACAGTACTGTCATCCCAGCCCACTCATCACTATACAGTACAGTACTGTCAGCCCACTCATCACTATACTGTACAGTACTGTCAGCCCACCCACTCATCACTTACAGTAC
The DNA here is from genome assembly GCF_002021735.2 of Oncorhynchus kisutch. NCBI lineage: Eukaryota > Metazoa > Chordata > Actinopteri > Salmoniformes > Salmonidae > Oncorhynchus > Oncorhynchus kisutch. The sequence continues at coordinate 59,285 of NW_022263129.1, forward strand.
AGTAATGTCAGCCAGCCCACTCATCACTCTACAGTACAGTACTGTCAGCCCACTCATCACTATACTGTACAGTACTGTCAGCCCACTCATCAATACTGTACAGTACTGTCAGCCCACTCATCACTATACTGTACAGTACTGTCAGCCCACTCATCACTATACTGTACAGTACTGTCAGCCCACTCATCACTCTACTGTACAGTACTGTCAGCCCACTCATCACTATACTGTACAGTACTGTCAGCCACTCATCACTATACTGTACAGTACTGTCAGCCCACTCATCACTATACTGTACAGTACTGTCAGCCACTCATCACTCTACTGTACAGTACTGTCAGCCCACTCATCACTATACTGTACAGTACTGTCAGCCCACTCATCACTATACTGTACAGTACTGTCAGCCCACTCATCACTATACTGTACAGTACTGTCAGCCCACTCATCACTCTACTGTACAGTACTGTCAGCCCACTCATCACTATACTGTACAGTACTGTCAGCCCACTCATCACTATACTGTACAGTACTGTCAGCCCAATCATCACTATACTGTACAGTACTGTCAGCCCACTCATCACTCTACTGTACAGTACTGTCAGCCCACTCATCACTCTACTGTACAGTACTGTCAGCCCACTCATCACTATACTGTCCAGTACTGTCAGCCCACTCATCACTCTACTGTACAGTACTGTCAGCCCACTGATCACTCTACTGTACAGTACTGTCAGCCCAGCCCACTCATCATTCTATAGTACAGTACTGTCAGCAAACTCATCACTCTACTGTACAGTACTGTCAGCCCTGCCCACTCATCACTCTACAGTACAGTACTGTCAGCCCAGCCCACTCATCACTCTACAGTACAGTACTGTCAGCCCAGCCCACTATACTGTACAGTACTGTCAGCCCACTCATCACTCTACTGTACATACTGTCAGCCCACTCATCACTATACTGTACAGTACTGTCAGCCCAATCATCACTATACTGTACAGTACTGTCAGCCCACTCATCACTCTACTGTACAGTACTGTCAGCCCACCCGTCACTCTACTGTACAGTACTGTCAGCCCACTCATCACTCTACTGTACAGTACTGTCAGCCCAGCCCACTCATCACTCTACAGTACAGTACTGTCAGCCCAGCGCACTCATCACTCTACTGTACCGTACTGTCAGCCCAGTCCACTCATCACTCTACAGTACAGTACTGTCAGCCCAGCCCACTCATCACTCTACAGTACAGTACTGTCAGCCCACTCATCACTCTACAGTATAGTACTGTCAGCCCAGCCCACTCATCACTCTACAGTACAATACTGTCATCCCACTCATCACTCTACTGTCCAGTGCTGTCAGCCCACTCATCAGTATACTTTACAGTACTGTCAGCCCACTCATCACTATACAGTACAGTACTGTCAGCCCACTCATCAGTATACTGTACAGTACTGTCAGCCCACTAATCACTCTACAGTATAGTACTGTCAGCCCAGCCCACTCATCACTCTACAGTACAGTACTGTCAGCCCACTCATCACTCTACTGTCCAGTGCTGTCAGCCCACTCATCACTATACAGTACAGTACTGTCAGCCCACTCATCACTATACAGTACAGTACTGTCAGCCCACTCATCACTCTACTGTACAGTACTGTCAGCCCACTCATCACTCTTCTGTACAGTACTGTCAGCCCACTCATCACTCTACTGTCCAGCACTGTCAGCCCACTCATCACTATACTGTACAGTACTGTCAGCCCACTCATCACTATACTATACAGTACTATCAGCCCACTCATCACTATACTGTAAAGTACTGTCAGCCCACTCATCACTCTACTGTATAGTACTGTCAGCCCAGCCCACTCATCACTCTACAGTACAGTACTGTCGCCCACTCATCTCTCTACAGTACAGTACTGTTAGCCCACTCATCACTCTACTGTACAGTACTGTCAGCCCACTCATCACTATACTGTACAGTACTGTCAGCCCACTCATCACTCTACTGTACAGTACGGTCAGCCCACTCATCACTCTACTGTACAGTACTGTCAGCCCACTCATCACTATACTGTACAGTACTGTCAGCCCACTCATCACTCTACTGTACAGTACTGTCAGCCCAGCCCACTCATCACTCTACAGTACAGTACTGTCAGCCCACTCATCACTATACTCTACAGTACTGTCAGCCTACTCATCACTCTACTGTGCAGTATTGTCAGCCCCACTCTCATCACTATACTGTACAGTACTGTCAGCCCACTCATCACTATACTGTACAGTACTGTCAGCCCACTCATCACTCTACTGTACAGTACTGTCAGCCAGCCCATCATCACTCTACTGTACAGTACTGTCAGCCCACTCATCACTCTACTGTACAGTACTGTCAGCCCACTCATCACTATACTGTACAGTACTGTCAGCCCACTCATCACTCTACTGTACAGTACTGTCAGCCCAGCCCACTCATCACTCTACAGTACAGTACTGTCAGCCCACTCATCACTCTACTGTACAGTACTGTCAGCCCACTCATCACTTATACTACAGTACTGTCAGCCCACTCATCACTATACTGTACAGTACTGTCAGCCCACTCATCACTATACTGTACAGTACTGTCAGCCCACTCATCACTATACTGTACAGTACTGTCAGCCACCATCACTATACTGTACAGTACTGTCAGCCCAGCCCACTCATCACTCTACAGTACAGTACTGTCAGCCAGCCCACTCATCACTCTACAGTACAGTACTGTCAGCCACTCATCACTATACTGTACAGTACTGTCAGCCCACTCATCACTATACTGTACAGTACTGTCAGCCCAGCCCACTCATCACTCTACAGTACAGTACTGTCAGCCCAGCCCACTCATCACTCTACTGTACAGTACTGTCAGCCCAGCCCACTCATCACTCTACAGTACAGTACTGTCAGCCCACTCATCACTATACTGTACAGTACTGTCAGCCCACTCATCACTCTACTGTACAGTACTGTCAGCCCACTCATCACTCTACTGTACAGTACTGTCAGCCCAACTCATCACTATACTGTACAGTACTGTCAGCCCACTCATCACTATACTGTACAGTACTGTCAGCCCACTCATCACTATACTGTACAGTACTGTCAGCCCACTCATCACTCTACTGTACAGTACTGTCAGCCCAGCCCACTCATCACTCTACTGTACAGTACTGTCAGCCCACTCATCACTCTACTGTACAGTACTGTCAGCCCACTCATCACTATACTGTACAGTACTGTCAGCCCAGCCACTCATCACTCTACAGTACAGTACTGTCAGCCCACTCATCACTCTACTGTACAGTACTGTCAGCCCACTCATCACTCTACTGTACAGTACTGTCAGCCCACTCATCACTCTACTGTACAGTACTGTCAGCCCACTCATCACTATACTTACAGTACTGTCAGCCCACTCATCACTATACTGTACAGTACTGTCAGCCCACTCATCACTATACTGTACAGTACTGTCAGCCCACTCATCACTCTACTGTACAGTACTGTCAGCCCACTCATCACTCTACTGTACAGTACTGTCAGCCAGCCCACTCATCACTCTACTGTACAGTACTGTCAGCCCAGCCCACTCATCACTCTACAGTACAGTACTGTCAGCCCAGCCCACTCTACTGTACAGTACTGTCAGCCCACTCATCACTCCTACTGTACAGTACTGTCAGCCCAGCCCACTCATCACTCTACAGTACAGTACTGTCAGCCCACTTCATCATTCTACTGTACAGTACTGTCAGCCCACTCATCACTATACTGTCCAGTACTGTCAGCCACTCATCACTCTACTGCACAGTACTGTCAGCCCAGCCCACTCATCACTCTACAGTACAGTACTGTCCACCCACTCATCACTCTACTGTACAGTACTGTCAGCCCACTCATCACTATACTGTACAGTACTGTCAGCCCACTCATCACTCTACTGTACAGTACTGTCAGCCCACTCATCACTATACTTCCAGTACTGTCAGCCCACTAATCACTATACTGTAGAGTACTGTCAGCCCACTCATCACTATACTCTACAGTACTGTCAGCCCCACTCACACTATACTGTACAGTACTGTCAGCCCACTCATCACTATACTGTACAGTACTGTCAGCCCAGCCCACTCATCACTCTACAGTACAGTACTGTCAGCCCAGCCCACTAATCACTCTACAGTACAGTACTGTCAGCCCAGCCCACTATACTGTACAGTATTGTCAGCCCACTCATCACTCTACAGTACAGTACTGTCAGCCCAGCCCACTCATCACTCTACTGTACAGTACTGTCAGCCCAGCCCACTCATCACTCTACAGCACAGTACTGTCAGCCCACTCATCACAAAAACTGTACAGTACTGTCAGCCTACTCATCACTCTACTGTACAGTACTGTCAGCCCACTCATCACTTTACTGTACAGTACTGTCAGCCCACTCATCACTATACTGTAGAGTACTGTCAGCCCACTCATCACTCTACTGTACAGTACTGTCAACCCACTAATCACTATACTGTACAGTACTGTCAGCCCACTCATCACTCTACTGTACAGTACTGTCAGCCCAGCCCACTCATCACTCTACAGTACAGTACTGTCAGCCCACTCATCACTCTACTGTACAGTACTGTCAGCCCACTCATCACTCTACTGTACAGTACTGTCAGCCCAGCCCACTCATCACTCTACAGTACAGTACTGTCAGCCCACTCATCACTCTACTGTACAGTACTGTCAGCCCACTCATCACTATACTGTACAGTACTGTCAGCCCACTCATCACTCTACTGTACAGTACTGTCAGCCCACTCATCACTATACCTTACAGTACTGTCAGCCCACTCATCACTATACTGTAGAGTACTGTCAGCCCACTCATCACTCTACTGTACAGTACTGTCAGCCCACTCATCACTATACTGTACAGTACTGTCAGCCCACTCATCACTCTACTGTACAGTACTGTCAGCCCAGCCCACTCATCACTCTACAGTACAGTACTGTCAGCCCAGCCCACTCATCACTCTACAGTACAGTACTGTCAGCCAGCCCACTATACTGTACAGTACTGTCAGCCCACTCATCACTATACTGTAGAGTACTGTCAGCCCAGTCCACTCATCACTCTACAGTACAGTACTGTCAGCCCAGCCCACTCATCACTCTACAGTACAGTACTGTCAGCCCACTCATCACTCTACAGTATACTACTGTCAGCCCAGCCCACCCGTCAATCTACTGTACAGTACTGTCAGCCCACTCATCACTTTACTGTACAGTACTGTCAGCCCAGCCCACTCATCACTCTACAGTACAGTACTGTCAGCCCAGCCCACTCATCACTCTACTGTACAGTACTGTCAGCCCAGTCCACTCATCACTCTACAGTACAGTACTGTCAGCCCAGCCCACTCATCACTCTACAGTACAGTACTGTCAGCCCACTCATCAGTATACTGTACAGTACTGTCAGCCCACTCATCACTCTACAGTATAGTACTGTCAGCCCAGCCCACTCATCACTCTACAGTACAGTACTGTCAGCCCACTCATCAGTATACTGTACAGTACTGTCAGCCCACTCATCACTCTACAGTATAGTACTGTCAGCCCAGCCCACTCATCACTCTACAGTACAGTACTGTCAGCCCACTCATCACTCTACTGTCCAGTGCTGTCTGCCCACTCATCACTATACAGTACAGTACTGTCAGCCCACTCATCAGTATACTGTACAGTACTGTCAGCCCACTCATCACTCTACTGTACAGTACTGTCAGCCCACTCATCACTACTGTACAGTACTGTCAGCCCACTCATCACTCTTCTGTACAGTACTGTCAGCCCACTCATCACTATACTGTACAGTACTGTCAGCCCACTCATCACTATACTGTACAATACTATCAGCCCACTCATCACTATACTGTACAGTACTGTCAGCCCACTCATCACTCTACTGTACAGTACTGTCAGCCCAGCCCACTCATCACTCTACAGTACAGTACTGTCAGCCCACTCATCACTCTACTATACAGTACTGTCAGCCCACTCATCACTATACTGTACAGTACTGTCAGCCCACTCATCACTCTACTGTACAGTTTTTTTTATTTCACCTTTATTTAACCAGGTAGGCTAGTTGAGAACAAGTTCTCATTTGCAACTGCGACCTGGCCAAGATAAAGCATAGCAGTGTGAGCATACAACAAAGAGTTACACATGGAGTAAACAATTAACAAGTCAATAACACAGTAGAAAACAAAGGGGGGGTCTATATACAATGTGTGCCAAATTCATGAGGAGGTAGGCAAATAATTACAATTTTGCAGATTAACACTGGAGTGATAAAAGATCAGATGGTCATGTACAGGTAGAGATATTGGTGTGCAGAAGAGCAGAAAAGTAAATAAATAAAAACAGTATGGGGATGAGGTAGGTGAAAAGGGTGGGCTATTTACCAATAGACTATGTACAGCTGCAGCGATCGGTTAGCTGCTCAGATAGCTGATGTTTGAAGTTGGTGAGGGAGATAAAAGTCTCCAACTTCAGCGATTTTTGCAATTCGTTCCAGTCACAGGCAGCAGAGTACTGGAACGAAAGGCGGCCAAATGAGGTGTTGGCTTTAGGGATGATCAGTGAGATACACCTGCTGGAGCGCGTGCTACGGATGGGTGTTGCCATCGTGACCAGTGAGCTGAGATAAGGCGGAGCTTTACCTAGCATAGACTTGTAGATGACCTGGAGCCAGTGGGTCTGGCGACGAATATGTAGCGAGGGCCAGCCGACTAGAGCATACAAGTCGCAGTGGTGGGTGGTATAAGGTGCTTTAGTGACAAAACGGATGGCACTGTGATAGACTGCATCCAGTTTGCTGAGTAGAGTGTTGGAAGCCATTTTGGAGATGACATCGCCGAAGTCGAGGATCGGTAGGATAGTCAGTTTTACTAGGGTAAGCTTGGCGGCTTGAGTGAAGGAGGCTTTGTTGCGGAATAGAAAGCCGACTCTTGATTTGATTTTCGATTGGAGATGTTTGATATGAGTCTGGAAGGAGAGTTTGCAGTCTAGCCTGACACCTAGGTACTTAGGTGAGCCCACTCATCACTCTACAGTACAGTACTGTCAGCCCACTCATCACTCTACTGTCCAGTGCTGTCTGCCCACTCATCACTATACAGTACAGTACTGTCAGCCCACTCATCAGTATCCTGTACAGTACTGTCAGCCCACTCATCACTCTACTGTACAGTACTGTCAGCCCACTCATCACTACTGTACAGTACTGTCAGCCCACTCATCACTCTTCTGTACAGTACTGTCAGCCCACTCATCACTATACTGTCCAGTACTGTCAGCCCACTCATCACTACTGTACAGTACTGTCAGCCCACTCATCACTCTTCTGTACAGTACTGTCAGCCCACTCATCACTATACTGTCCAGTACTGTCAGCCCACTCATCACTATACTGTACAGTACTGTCAGCCCACTCATCACTATACTGTACAATACTATCAGCCCACTCATCACTATACTGTACAGTACTGTCAGCCCACTCATCTCTCTACAGTACAGTACTGTCAGCCCACTCATCACTCTACTATACAGTACTGTCAGCCCACTCATCACTATACTGTACAGACTGTCAGCCCACTCATCACTATACTGTACAGTACTGTCAGCCCACTCATCACTCTACTGTACAGTACTGTCAGCCCACTCATCACTATACCTTACAGTACTGTCAGCCCACTCATCACTATACTGTAGAGTACTGTCAGCCCACTCATCACTCTACTGTACAGTACTGTCAGCCTACTCATCACTATACTGTACAGTACTGTCAGCCCACTCATCACTCTACTGTACAGTACTGTCAGCCCAGCCCACTCATCACTCTACAGTACAGTACTGTCAGCCCAGCCCACTCATCACTCTACAGTACAGTACTGTCAGCCCAGCCCACTATACTGTACAGTACTGTCAGCCCACTCATCACTATACTGTAGAGTACTGTCTTCCCAGTCCACTCATCACTCTACAGTACAGTACTGTCAGCCCAGCCCACTCATCACTCTACAGTACAGTACTGTCAGCCCACTCATCACTCTACAGTATACTACTGTCAGCCCAGCCCACCCGTCACTCTACTGTACAGTACTGTCAGCCCACTCATCACTTTACTGTACAGTACTGTCAGCCCAGCCCACTCATCACTCTACAGTACAGTACTGTCAGCCCAGCCCACTCATCACTCTACTGTACAGTACTGTCAGCCCAGTCCACTCATCACTCTACAGTACAGTACTGTCAGCCCAGCCCACTCATCACTCTACAGTACAGTACTGTCAGCCCACTCATCACTATACAGTACAGTACTGTCAGCCCACTCATCAGTATACTGTACAGTACTGTCAGCCCACTCATCACTATACAGTACAGTACTGTCAGCCCACTCATCAGTATACTGTACAGTACTGTCAGCCCACTCATCACTCTACAGTATAGTACTGTCAGCCCAGCCCACTGATCACTCTACAGTACAGTACTGTCAGCCCACTCATCACTCTACTGTCCAGTGCTGTCTGCCCACTCATCACTATACAGTACAGTACTGTCAGCCCACTCATCAGTATACTGTACAGTACTGTCAGCCCACTCATCACTCTACTGTACAGTACTGTCAGCCCACTCATCACTACTGTACAGTACTGTCAGCCCACTCATCACTCTTCTGTACAGTACTGTCAGCCCACTCATCACTATACTGTACAGTACTGTCAGCCCACTCATCACTATACTGTACAGTACTGTCAACCCACTCATCACTATACTGTACAATACTATCAGCCCACGCATCACTATACTGTACAGTACTGTCAGCCCACTCATCACTCTACTGTACAGTACTGTCAGCCCAGCCCACTCATCACTCTACAGTACAGTACTGTCAGCCCACTCATCTCTCTACAGTACAGTACTGTCAGCCCACTCATCACTCTACTATACAGTACTGTTAGCCCACTCATCACTATACTGTACAGTACTGTCAGCCCACTCATCAGTATACTGTACAGTACTGTCAGCCCACTCATCACTCTACTGTACAGTACTGTCAGCCCACTCATCACTACTGTACAGTACTGTCAGCCCACTCATCACTCTTCTGTACAGTACTGTCAGCCCACTCATCACTATACTGTCCAGTACTGTCAGCCCACGCATCACTATACTGTACAGTACTGTCAGCCCACTCATCACTATACTGTACAATACTATCAGCCCACTCATCACTATACTGTACTGTACAGTACTGTCAGCCCACTCATCTCTCTACAGTACAGTACTGTCAGCCCACTCATCAGTATACTGTACAGTACTGTCAGCCCACTCATCACTCTACTGTACAGTACTGTCAGCCCACTCATCACTACTGTACAGTACTGTCAGCCCACTCATCACTCTTCTGTACAGTACTGTCAGCCCACTCATCACTATACTGTACAGTACTGTCAGCCCACTCATCACTATACTGTACAGTACTGTCAACCCCACTCATCACTATACTGTACAATACTATCAGCCCACGCATCACTATACTGTACAGTACTGTCAGCCCACTCATCACTCTACTGTACAGTACTGTCAGCCCAGCCCACTCATCACTCTACAGTACAGTACTGTCAGCCCACTCATCTCTCTACAGTACAGTACTGTCAGCCCACTCATCACTCTACTATACAGTACTGTTAGCCCACTCATCACTATACTGTACAGTACTGTCAGCCCACTCATCACTCTACTGTACAGTACGGTCAGCCCACTCATCACTCTACAGTACAGTACTGTCAGCCCACTCATCACTCTACTGTCCAGTGCTGTCTGCCCACTCATCACTATACAGTACAGTACTGTCAGCCCACTCATCAGTATACTGTACAGTACTGTCAGCCCACTCATCACTCTACTGTACAGTACTGTCAGCCCACTCATCACTACTGTACAGTACTGTCAGCCCACTCATCACTCTTCTGTACAGTACTGTCAGCCCACTCATCACTATACTGTCCAGTACTGTCAGCCCACTCATCACTATACTGTACAGTACTGTCAGCCCACTCATCACTATACTGTACAATACTATCAGCCCACTCATCACTATACTGTACAGTACTGTCAGCCCACTCATCTCTCTACAGTACAGTACTGTCAGCCCACTCATCACTCTACTATACAGTACTGTCAGCCCACTCAACACTATACTGTACAGTACGTCAGCCCACTCATCACTCTACTGTACAGTACGGTCAGCCCACTCATCACTCTACTGTACAGTACTGTCAGCCCACTCATCACTATACTGTACAGTACTGTCAGCCCACTCATCATTATTCTGTACAGTACTGTCAGCCCAGCCCACTCATCACTCTACAGTTAAGTACTGTCAGCCCACTCATCACTATACTGTACAGTACTATCAGCCCACTCATCACTATACTGTACAGTACTGTCAGCCCACTCATCACTCTACTGTACAGTACTGTCAGCACACTCATCACTAGTACTGTACAGTACTGTTGCAGCCCACTCATCACTATACTGTACAGTACTGTCAGCCCACTCATCACTATATGTAGAGTACCCATAACTTGTCAGCCCACTCATCACTCTACTGTACAGTACTGTCAGGCCACTCATCACTATACTGTACAGTACTGTCAGCCCACTCATCACTCTACTGTACCAGTACTGTCAGCCCAGCCCACTCATCACTCTACAGTACAGTACTGTCAGCCCAGACCACTCATCACTCTACGTACAGTACTGTCAGCCCAGCCCACTATACTGTACAGTACTGTCAGCCCACTCATCACTATAATGTAGAGTACTGTCAGCCCAGTCCACTCATCACTCTACAGTACAGTACTGTCAGCCCAGCCCACTCATCACTCTACAGTACAGTACTGTCAGCCCACTCATCACTCTACAGTATAGTACTGTCAGCCCAGCCCACCCGTCACTCGTACTGTACAGTACTGTCAGCCCACTCATCACTATACTGTATAGTACTGTCAGCCCACTCATCACTATACTGTACAGTACTGTCAGCCCAGCCCACTCATCACTCTACAGTACAGTACTGTCAGCCCACTCATCACTATACTGTACAGTACTATCAGCCCACTCATCACTCTACAGTACAGTACTGTCAGCCCACTCATCACTCTACAGTACAGTACTGTCAGCCCAGCCCACTCATCACTCTACTGTACAGTACTGTCAGCCCAGCCCACTCATCACTCTACAGTACAGTACTGTCAGCCCAGCCCACTCATCACTCTACAGTACAGTACTGTCAGCCCACTCATCACTATACAGTACAGTACTGTCAGCCCACTCATCACTATACTGTACAGTACTGTCAGCCCACTCATCACTCTACTGTACAGTACTGTCAGCCCAGCCACTCATCACTCTACAGTACAGTACTGTCAGCCCACTCATCACTCTACTGTACAGTACTGTCAGCCCACTCATCACTATACTGTACAGTACTGTCAGCCCACTCATCACTATACTGTACAGTACTGTCAGCCCACTCATCACTCTACTGTACAGTACTGTCAGCCCACTCATCACTACTGTACAGTACTGTCAGCCCACTCATCACTCTACTGTACAGTACTGTCAGCCCACTCATCACTATACTGTACAGTACTGTCAGCCCACTCATCACTATACTGTACAGTACTGTCAGCCCACTCATCACTATACTGTACAGTACTGTCAGCCCACTCATCACTATACTGTACAGTACTGTCAGCCCACTCATCACTCTACTGTACAGTACTGTCAGCCAGCCCACTCATCACTCTACAGTACAGTACTGTCAGCCCACTCATCACTCTACAGTACAGTACTGTCAGCCCACTCATCACTCTACTGTACAGTACTGTCAGCCCACTCATCACTATACTGTACAGTACTGTCAGCCCACTCATCACTCTACTGTACAGTACTGTCAGCCCACTCATCACTCTACTGTACAGTACTGTCAGCCCACTCATCACTCTACTGTACAGTACTGTCAGCCCACTCATCACTATACTGTACAGTACTGTCAGCCCACTCATCACTCTACTGTACAGTACTGTCAGCCCACTCATCACTATACTGTACAGTACTGTCAGCCCACTCATCACTACATACTGTACAGTACTGTCAGCCCACTCATCACTCTACTGTACAGTACTGTCAGCCCACTCATCACTACTGTACAGTACTGTCAGCCCACTCATCACTCTACTGTACAGTACTGTCAGCCCACTCATCACTATACTGTACAGTACTGTCAGCCCACTCATCACTATACTGTACAGTACTGTCAGCCCACTCATCACTATACTGTACAGTACTGTCAGCCCACTCATCACTATACTGTACAGTACTGTCAGCCCACTCATCACTCTACTGTACAGTACTGTCAGCCCACTCATCACTATACTGTACAGTACTGTCAGCCCACTCATCACTATACTGTACAGTACTGTCAGCCCACTCATCACTCTACTGTACAGTACTGTCAGCCCACTCATCACTCTACTGTACAGTACTGTCAGCCCACTCATCACTATACTGTACAGTACTGTCAGCCCACTCATCACTCTACTGTACAGTACTGTCAGCCCAGCCCACTCATCACTCTACAGTACAGTACTGTCAGCCCACTCATCACTATACTGTACAGTACTGTCAGCCCACTCATCACTATACTGTACAGTACTGTCAGCCCACTCATCACTCTACTGTACAGTACTGTCAGCCCACTCATCACTATACTGTACAGTACTGTCAGCCCACTCATCACTATACTGTACAGTACTGTCAGCCCACTCATCACTATACTGTACAGTACTGTCAGCCCACTCATCACTATACTGTACAGTACTGTCAGCCCACTCATCACTCTACTGTACAGTACTGTCAGCCCAGCCCACTCATCACTCTACAGTACAGTACTGTCAGCCCACTCATCACTATACTGTACAGTACTGTCAGCCCACTCATCACTATACTGTACAGTACTGTCAGCCCACTCATCACTATACTGTACAGTACTGTCAGCCCACTCATCACTCTACTGTACAGTACTGTCAGCCCACTCATCACTATACTGTACAGTACTGTCAGCCCACTCATCACTATACTGTACAGTACTGTCAGCCCACTCATCACTATACTGTACAGTACTGTCAGCCCACTCATCACTCTACTGTACAGTACTGTCAGCCCACTCATCACTCTACTGTACAGTACTGTCAGCCCACTCATCACTCTACTGTACAGTACTGTCAGCCCACTCATCACTATACTGTACAGTACTGTCAGCCCACTCATCACTCTACTGTACAGTACTGTCAGCCCACTCATCACTCTACTGTACAGTACTGTCAGCCCACTCATCACTATACTGTGTACAGTACTGTCAGCCCACTCATCACTATACTGTACAGTACTGTCAGCCCACTCATCACTCTACTGTACAGTACTGTCAGCCCACTCATCACTACTGTACAGTACTGTCAGCCCACTCATCACTATACTGTCCAGTACTGTCAGCCCACTCATCACTATACTGTACAGTACTGTCAGCCCACTCATCACTATACTGTACAGTACTGTCAGCCCACTCATCACTATACTGTACAGTACTGTCAGCCCACTCATCACTCTACTGTACAGTACTGTCAGCCCACTCATCACTCTACTGTACAGTACTGTCAGCCCAGCCCACTCATCACTCTACAGTACAGTACTGTCAGCCCACTCATCACTATACTGTACAGTACTGTCAGCCCACTCATCACTATACTGTACAGTACTGTCAGCCCACTCATCACTCTACTGTACAGTACTGTCAGCCCACTCATCACTATACTGTACAGTACTGTCAGCCCACTCATCACTATACTGTACAGTACTGTCAGCCCACTCATCACTATACTGTACAGTACTGTCAGCCCACTCATCACTATACTGTACAGTACTGTCAGCCCACTCATCACTCTACTGTACAGTACTGTCAGCCCAGCCCACTCATCACTCTACTGTACAGTACTGTCAGCCCACTCATCACTATACTGTACAGTACTGTCAGCCCACTCATCACTATACTGTACAGTACTGTCAGCCCACTCATCACTCTACTGTACAGTACTGTCAGCCCACTCATCACTATACTGTACAGTACTGTCAGCCCACTCATCACTCTACTGTACAGTACTGTCAGCCCACTCATCACTATACTGTACAGTACTGTCAGCCCACTCATCACTCTACTGTACAGTACTGTCAGCCCACTCATCACTCTACTGTACAGTACTGTCAGCCCAGCCCACTCATCACTCTACAGTACAGTACTGTCAGCCCACTCATCACTCTACTGTACAGTACTGTCAGCCCAGCCCACTCATCACTCTACAGTACAGTACTGTCAGCCCAGCCCACTCATCACTCTACAGTACAGTACTGTCAGCCCAGCCCACTATACTGTACAGTACTGTCAGCCCACTCATCACTCTACTGTACAGTACTGTCAGCCCACTCATCACTATACTGTACAGTACTGTCAGCCCACTCATCACTATACTGTACAGTACTGTCAGCCCACTCATCACTCTACTGTACAGTACTGTCAGCCCACTCATCACTCTACTGTACAGTACTGTCAGCCCACTCATCACTCTACTGTACAGTACTGTCAGCCCAGCCCACTCATCACTCTACAGTACAGTACTGTCAGCCCAGCCCACTCATCACTCTACTGTACAGTACTGTCAGCCCAGTCCACTCATCACTCTACAGTACAGTACTGTCAGCCCAGCCCACTCATCACTCTACAGTACAGTACTGTCAGCCCACTCATCACTCTACAGTACAGTACTGTCAGCCCAGCCCACTCATCACTCTACAGTACAGTACTGTCAGCCCACTCATCACTCTACTGTACAGTACTGTCAGCCCACTCATCACTATACTGTACAGTACTGTCAGCCCACTCATCACTATACAGTACAGTACTGTCAGCCCACTCATCACTATACTGTACAGTACTGTCAGCCCACTCATCACTCTACAGTACAGTACTGTCAGCCCAGCCCACTCATCACTCTACAGTACAGTACTGTCAGCCCACTCATCACTCTACTGTACAGTACTGTCAGCCCACTCATCACTATACAGTACAGTACTGTCAGCCCACTCATCACTATACAGTACAGTACTGTCAGCCCACTCATCACTCTACTGTACAGTACTGTCAGCCCACTCATCACTCTACTGTACAGTACTGTCAGCCCACTCATCACTATACTGTACAGTACTGTCAGCCCACTCATCACTATACTGTACAGTACTGTCAGCCCACTCATCACTATACTGTACAGTACTGTCAGCCCACTCATCACTATACTGTACAGTACTGTCAGCCCACTCATCACTCTACTGTACAGTACTGTCAGCCCAGCCCACTCATCACTCTACAGTACAGTACTGTCAGCCCACTCATCACTCTACAGTACAGTACTGTCAGCCCACTCATCACTCTACTGTACAGTACTGTCAGCCCACTCATCACTATACTGTACAGTACTGTCAGCCCACTCATCACTCTACTGTACAGTACTGTCAGCCCACTCATCACTCTACTGTACAGTACTGTCAGCCCACTCATCACTATACTGTACAGTACTGTCAGCCCACTCATCACTCTACTGTACAGTACTGTCAGCCCAGCCCACTCATCACTCTACAGTACAGTACTGTCAGCCCACTCATCACTCTACTGTACAGTACTGTCAGCCCTGCCCACTCATCACTCTACAGTACAGTACTGTCAGCCCAGCCCACTCATCACTCTACAGTACAGTACTGTCAGCCCAGCCCACTATACTGTACAGTACTGTCAGCCCACTCATCACTCTACTGTACAGTACTGTCAGCCCACTCATCACTATACTGTACAGTACTGTCAGCCCACTCATCACTATACTGTACAGTACTGTCAGCCCACTCATCACTCTACTGTACAGTACTGTCAGCCCACCCGTCACTCTACTGTACAGTACTGTCAGCCCACTCATCACTCTACTGTACAGTACTGTCAGCCCAGCCCACTCATCACTCTACAGTACAGTACTGTCAGCCCAGCGCACTCATCACTCTACTGTACCGTACTGTCAGCCCAGTCCACTCATCACTCTACAGTACAGTACTGTCAGCCCAGCCCACTCATCACTCTACAGTCCAGTACTGTCAGCCACTCATCACTCTACATTATAGTACTGTCAGCCCAGCCCACTCATCACTCTACAGTACAATACTGTCATCCCACTCATCACTCTACTGTCCAGTGCTGTCAGCCCACTCATCAGTATACTTTACAGTACTGTCAGCCCACTCATCACTATACAGTACAGTACTGTCAGCCCACTCATCAGTATACTGTACAGTACTGTGAGCCCACTAATCACTCTACAGTATAGTACTGTCAGCCCAGCCCACTCATCACTCTACAGTACAGTACTGTCAGCCCACTCATCACTCTACTGTCCAGTGCTGTCAGCCCACTCATCACTATACAGTACAGTACTGTCAGCCCACTCATCACTATACAGTACAGTACTGTCAGCCCACTCATCACTCTACTGTACAGTACTGTCAGCCCACTCATCACTCTTCTGTACAGTACTGTCAGCCCACTCATCACTATACTGTCCAGCACTGTCAGCCCCACCATCACTATACTGTACAGTACCCACTCATCACTATACTGTACAGTACTATCAGCCCACTCATCACTATACTGTAAAGTACTGTCAGCCCACCCATCACTCTACTGTACAGTACTGTCAGACCAGCCCACTCATCACTCTACAGTACAGTACTGTCGCCCACTCATCTCTCTACAGTACAGTACTGTCAGCCCACTCATCACTCTACTGTACAGTACTGTCAGCCCACTCATCACTATACTGTACAGTACTGTCAGCCCACTCATCACTCTACTGTACAGTACGGGTCAGCCCACTCATCACTCTACTGTACATACTGTCAGCCCACTCTCACTATACTGTACAGTACTGTCAGCCCACTCATCACTCTACTGTACGAGTACTGTCAGCCCAGCCCACTCATCACTCTACAGTACAGTACTGTCAGCCCACTCATCACTATACTGTACAGTACTGTCAGCCCACTCATCACTCTACTGTACAGTACTGTCAGCCCACTCATCACTATACTGTACAGTACTGTCAGCCCACTCATCACTATACTGTACAGTACTGTCAGCCCACTCATCACTATACTGTACAGTACTGTCAGCCCACTCATCACTCTACTGTACAGTACTGTCAGCCCAGCCCACTCATCACTCTACAGTACAGTACTGTCAGCCCACTCATCATTCTACTGTACAGTACTGTCAGCCCACTCATCACTATACTGTCCAGTACTGTCAGCCCACTCATCACTCTACTGCACAGTACTGTCAGCCCAGCCCACTCATCACTCTACAGTACAGTACTGTCAGCCCACTCATCACTCTACTGTACAGTACTGTCAGCCCACTCATCACTATACTGTACAGTACTGTCAGCCCACTCATCACTCTACTGTACAGTACTGTCAGCCCACTCATCACTCTACTGTACAGTACTGTCAGCCCACTCATCACTCTACAGTACAGTACTGTCAGCCCACTCATCACTCTACTGTACAGTACTGTCAGCCCACTCATCACTATACAGTACAGTACTGTCAGCCCACTCATCACTATACTGTACAGTACTGTCAGCCCACTCATCACTCTACTGTACAGTACTGTCAGCCCACTCATCACTACTGTACAGTACTGTCAGCCCACTCATCACTCTACTGTACAGTACTGTCAGCCCACTCATCACACTACATCACTATACTGTACAGTACTGTCAGCCCACTCATCACTATACTGTACAGTACTGTCAGCCCACTCATCACTATACTGTACAGTACTGTCAGCCCACTCATCACTATACTGTACAGTACTGTCAGCCCACTCATCACTCTACTGTACAGTACTGTCAGCCCACTCATCACTATACTGTACAGTACTGTCAGCCCACTCATCACTATACTGTACAGTACTGTCAGCCCACTCATCACTCTACTGTACAGTACTGTCAGCCCACTCATCACTCTACTGTACAGTACTGTCAGCCCACTCATCACTATACTGTACAGTACTGTCAGCCCACTCATCACTCTACTGTACAGTACTGTCAGCCCAGCCCACTCATCACTCTACAGTAAGTACTGTCAGCCCACTCATCACTATACTGTACAGTACTGTCAGCCCACTCATCACTATACTGTACAGTACTGTCAGCCCACTCATCACTCTACTGTACAGTACTGTCAGCCCACTCATCACTATACTGTACAGTACTGTCAGCCCACTCATCACTATACTGTACAGTACTGTCAGCCCACTCATCACTATACTGTACAGTACTGTCAGCCCACTCATCACTATACTGTACAGTACTGTCAGCCCACTCATCACTCTACTGTACAGTACTGTCAGCCCAGCCCACTCATCACTCTACAGTACAGTACTGTCAGCCCACTCATCACTATACTGTACAGTACTGTCAGCCCACTCATCACTATACTGTACAGTACTGTCAGCCCACTCATCACTATACTGTACAGTACTGTCAGCCCACTCATCACTCTACTGTACAGTACTGTCAGCCCACTCATCACTATACTGTACAGTACTGTCAGCCCACTCATCACTATACTGTACAGTACTGTCAGCCCACTCATCACTATACTGTACAGTACTGTCAGACCACTCATCACTCTACTGTACAGTACTGTCAGCCCACTCATCAATCTACTGTCCAGTACTGTCAGCCCACTCATCACTCTACTGTACAGTACTGTCAGCCCACTCATCACTATACTGTACAGTACTGTCAGCCCACTCATCACTCTACTGTACAGTACTGTCACCCCACTCATCACTCTACTGTACAGTACTGTCAGCCCACTCATCACTATACTGTACAGTACTGTCAGCCCACTCATCACTATACTGTACAGTACTG
The DNA here is from genome assembly GCF_002021735.2 of Oncorhynchus kisutch. Classification (NCBI taxonomy): domain Eukaryota; kingdom Metazoa; phylum Chordata; class Actinopteri; order Salmoniformes; family Salmonidae; genus Oncorhynchus; species Oncorhynchus kisutch. Next base: position 78,505 of record NW_022263129.1, read on the forward strand.
TCAGCCCACTCATCACTCTACTGTACAGTACTGTCAGCCCACTCATCACTACTGTACAGTACTGTCAGCCCACTCATCACTCTTCTGTACAGTACTGTCAGCCCACTCATCACTATACTGTACAGTACTGTCAGCCCACTCATCACTATACTGTACAGTACTGTCAGCCCACTCATCACTATACTGTACAATACTATCAGCCCACTCATCACTATACTGTACAGTACTGTCAGCCCACTCATCTCTCTACAGTACAGTACTGTCAGCCCACTCATCATTCTTCTGTACAGTACTGTCAGCCCAGCCCACTCATCACTCTACAGTTAAGTACTGTCAGCCCACTCATCACTATACTGTACAGTACTGTCAGCCCACTCATCACTATACTGTACAGTACTGTCAGCCCACTCATCACTCTACTGTACAGTACTGTCAGCCCACTCATCACTATACTGTACAGTACTGTCAGCCCACTCATCACTATACTGTACAGTACTGTCAGCCCACTCATCACTATAATGTACAGTACTGTCAGCCCACTCATCACTATACTCTACAGTACTGTCAGCCCACTCATCACTCTACTGTACAGTACTGTCAGCCCAGCCCACTCATCACTCTACAGTACAGTACTGTCAGCCCACTCATCACTATACTGTACAGTACTGTCAGCCCACTCATCACTATACTGTAGAGTACTGTCAGCCCACTCATCACTCTACTGTACAGTACTGTCAGCCCACTCATCACTATACTGTACAGTACTGTCAGCCCACTCATCACTATACTGTAGAGTACTGTCAAATCAAATCAAATCAAATCAAATCAAATTTATTTATATAGCCCTTCGTACATCAGCTGATATCTCAAAGTGCTGTACAGAAACCCAGCCTAAAACCCCAAACAGCAAGCAATGCAGGTGGAGAAGCACGGTGGCTAGGAAAAACTCCCTAGAAAGGCCAATACCTAGGAAGAAACCTAGAGAGGAACCAGGCTATGTGGGGTGGCCAGTCCTCTTCTGGCTGTGCCGGGTGGAGATTATAACAGAACATGGTCAAGATGTTCAATGTTCATAAATGACCAGCATGGTCGAATAATAATAAGGCAGAACAGTTGAAACTAGAGCAGCAGCACAGTCAGGTGGAAGTTGAAACTGGAGCAGCAGCATGGCCAGGTAGACTGGGGACAGCAAGGAGTCATCATGTCAGGTAGTCCTGGGGCATGGTCCTAGGGCTCAGGTCAGTTGAAACTGGAACAGCAGCATGGCCAGGTGGACTGGGGACAGCAAGGAGTCATCATGTCAGGTAGTCCTGGGCATGGTCCTAGGGCTCAGGTCCTCCGAGAGAGAGAAAGAAAGAGAGAAGGAGAGAATTAGGAGAACGCACACTTAGATTCACACAGGACACCGAATTAGGACAGGAGAAGTACTCCAGATATAACAAACTGACCCCAGCCCCCCGCACACATAAACTACTGCAGCATAAATACTGGAGGCTGAGACAGGAGGGGTCAGGAGACACTGTGGCCCCATCCGAGGACACCCCCGGACAGGGCCAAACAGGAAGGATATAACCCCACCCACTTTGCCAAAGCACAGCCCCCACACCACTAGAGGGATATCTTCAACCACCAAC
>NW_022263130.1:0-80080 GCF_002021735.2 Oncorhynchus kisutch
GACCCAGACCCAGGACCCAGACAAGACCCAAGACCCAGACCCCAAGACCCAGACCCCAGACCCAGACAAGACCCAAGACCCAGACCCAGACCCAAGACCCAGACCCAGACCCAGGACCCAGACAAGGACCCATGACCCAAGAAACCCAGGACCCAGACCCAGGACCCAGACCCAGACACCCAGGACCCAAGACCCAGACCCAGGACCCAGACCCAGACCCATACCCAGGACCCAGGACCCAGACCCAGACCCAGACAAGACCCAAGACCCAGGACCCAAGACCCAGACCCAGACCCAGACAGACCCAGACCCAGACCCAGGACCCAGACAGACCCAGGACCCAGACCCAGACCCAGACAAGACAAGACCCAAGACCCAGACCCAGGACCCAAGACCAGACCCAGACCCAGACCCAGACAAGACCCAGGACCCAGGACCCAGACCCAGGACCCAAGACCCAGACCCAGACCCAGACAGACCAAGACCCAGACCCAGACCAAGACCCAGGACCCAAGACCCAGACAGACCAAGACCAAGACCCAGACAAGACCCAGACCCAGGACCCCAGACCCCCCATACCCAGGACCAGACAGACCAAACCAAGACCCAGACCCAAGACCCAGGACCCAGACCCAGACCCAGGACCCAAGACCCAGGACCCAAGACCCAGACCCAGGACCCAGACAAGACCCAGGACCCAAGACCCAGGACCCAAGACCCTACCCAGGACCCAGGACCCAGACCCAGACCCAGGACCCAAGACCCAGACCAGACCCAGACCCAGGACCCAAGACCCAGACCCAGACCCAGGACCCAGACCAACCAAGACCCAGACCCAGGACCCAGACCCAGACCCAGACCCAGACATGACCCAGACCCAGGACCCAAGACCCAGGACCCAAGACCCAGGACCCAGACCCAAGACCCAGGACCCAAGACCCAGACCCAGACCCAAGGCCCAGACCCAGGACCAGAAAAGACCCAGGACCCAAGACCCAGGACCCAAGACCCAGACCAAGACCCAGACCCAGACCCAGACCCAGGACCCAAGACCCAGACCCAGACCCAAGACCCAGACCCAGACCCAGAACCCAAGACCCAGACCCAGACCCAGGACCCAGACAAGACCCAGACCAGACCAAGACCAAGACCAGACCAAGAACAAGAACAAGAACAAGAACAAGACCAAGTCCCAGACCAAGAACAAGACCAAGAGCAGACGGCAGGGTAGCCTAGTGGTTAGAGCACTGGACTAGTAACCGAAAGGTTGCAAGTTCAAACCCCTGAGCTGACAAGGTACAAATCTGTCATTCTGCCCCTGAACAGGCAGTTGACCCACAGTTGACCAGGACCCAAGACCCAGGACACCAGACCCAGGACCCAGACCCAGGACCCAGACAAGACCCAAGACCCAGACAAGACCCAGGACCAGACAAGACCAAGACCCAGACCCAAGACCCAGGACCCAGACAAGACCCAGGACCCAAGACCCAGGAACTAAGACCCAGGAACCAGACAAGACCCAAGACCAAGACCAATTACTAGTCCAGCGCTCTAACCACTAGGCTACCCTTCCGCCTGGTTTTGGTCTTGGTCTTGTTCTTGGTCTGGTCTTGTTCTTGGTCTTAGTCTGGGTCTTGGTCTTGGTCTGGGGCATGGGTTCGATCCCCGTACTGGCTAATATGTACATTTTGAGTGTCAAAATTGTGAGTCACATGCATGTAAATTGTCAATGGTGCCACATAATTAAGTTTAGTGAATTGCAGAAATATCTCAGTTGGGAGAGCGTTAGACTGAAGATCTAATGGTCTCTGGTTCAATCCCGGTTTTTGGCATTTGTTTTTGTTCTTTCTATATGCTCTGGCTTCAAGGAAACTATCCCCAGCTTTGTTGTGGTCCTCAATGGTGTGTGTCACGCTGCTCCTCGGAAAGTAAGTAATGTCTTGCTTTTTCATCTGACATTTTGACATCAGTGTGACAGGAAAGTTGCTAGTCATTGTTACATGACAGTAGGTTGTCGTAAGACAAGGCTGCATGAAGTGTGAACTGGAGCTTTCTTGGATCCACAAAAAAAATTGTTTTTGGGGAATGCGGGCATCGATCCCAATACCTATAGCATGCTACCAATTGATCAAATTCCCCAGCTGTTTGGAATTTCTGCAAGAAGCAACCAAGAGTGTCCAGTCTTGTCAGGCTATGCTCTTGGTTGACTTGTTAGTTTACGTGCCAGCACTTGCAGAGGCTCAGTGCATCTCAACAATTGCACCCAATAGCTAGTGGCCGGTTAGCTCAGTTGGTTAGAGTCTGATGCTAGTAATGCAAAGGTCATGGGTTCGATCCCCGTACTGGCTAATATGTACATTTTGAGTGTCAAAATTGTGAGTCACATGCATGTAAATTGTCAATGGTGCCACATAATTAAGTTAAGTGCATTGCTGAAATTGCTCAGTTGGGAGAGCGTTAGACTGAAGATTTAAAAGTCCCTGGTTCGATCCCGGGATTTGTATTTGTTCTTTCTTTATGCTCTGGCTTCAAGGAAACTATCCACAGCTTTCTTTGTGGATCTCAATGGTGTGTGTCACGCTGCTCCTCTGAAAGTAAGTAATGCTTTGCTTTTTCATCTGACATTTTGACATCAGTGTGACAGGAAAGTTGCTTGTCATTGTGACATGACAGTAGGTTGTCGTAAGACAAGGCTGCATGAAGTGTGAACTGAAGATTTCTTGGATCCACCAAAAAAATGTGTTTTTGGGGAATGCGGGCATCGACCCCAATACCTATAGCATGCTACCAATTGATCAAATTCCCCAGCTGTTTGGAATTTCCGCAAGAAGCAACCAAGAGTGTCCAGTCTTGTCAGGCAATGCTCTTGGTTGACTTGTTAGTTTACGCGCCAGCACTTGCAGAGGCTTGGTGCATCTCAACAATTGCGTGCAATAGCTAGTGAGCGGTTAGCTCAGTAGGTTAGAGTGTGGTGCTAATAATGCCAAGGTCATGGATTCGATCCCCGTACTGGCTAATATGTAGATTTTGAGTGTCAAAATTCTGAGTCACATGCATGTAAATTGTCAATGGTGCCTGGCGCGTAAACTAACAAGTCAACCAAGAGCATAGCCTGACAAGACTGGACACTCTTGGTTGCTTCTTGCGGAAATTCCAAACTGCTGGGGAATTAGGTCAAATGCTTTGCATGCGTGAGGTAGTGGGATCGATGCCCGCATTCTCCAAAAGCACATTGTTTTATGGATCCAAGAAAACTGTAGTTCACACTTCATGCAGCTTTGTCTTACGACAACCTACTGTCATGTAACAATGACAAGCAACTTTCCTGTCACACTGATGTCAAAATGTCTTGGTGTGGTCTGAGTCTTGGGTCTTTTGTTTGGTGGGTCTTTTGTTTGGTGGGTCTTTTGTTTGGTGGGTCTTTTGTTTGGTTTGGTGGGTCTTTTGTTTTGTTGGTCTTTTGTTTGACCCAGACAAGTCCCAGACACCAAGACCTTGTCAGCTTGGGGGATTGAACTTGCAACCTTTCAATTACTAGTCCAGCGCTCTAACCACTAGGCTACCCTTCCGCCTGGTTTTGGTCTTGGTCTTGTCTTGCCTCTTGTCTTGTTCTTGGTCTGGTCTTGTTCTTGGTCTTAGTCTGGGTCTTGGTCTTGGTCTGGGTCATGGGTTCGATCCCCGTACTGGCTAATATGTACATTTTGAGTGTCAAAATTGTGAGTCACATGCATGTAAATTGTCAATGGTGCCACATAATTAAGTTTAGTGAATTGCAGAAATATCTCAGTTGGGAGAGTGTTAGACTGAAGATCTAATGGTCTCTGGTTCAATCCCGGTTTTTGGCATTTGTTTTTGTTCTTTCTATATGCTCTGGCTTCAAGGAAACTATCCCCAGCTTTGTTGTGGTCCTCAATGGTGTGTGTCACACTGCTCCTCGGAAAGTAAGTAATGTCTTGCTTTTTCATCTGACATTTTGACATCAGTGTGACAGGAAAGTTGCTAGTCATTGTTACATGACAGTAGGTTGTCGTAAGACAAGGCTGCATGAAGTGTGAACTGGAGCTTTCTTGGATGCACAAAAAAATTGTTTTTGGGGAATGCGGGCATCGATCCCAATACCTATAGCATGCTACCAATTGATCAAATTCCCCAGCTGTTTGGAATTTCTGCAAGAAGCAACCAAGAGTGTCCAGTCTTGTCAGGCTATGCTCTTGGTTGACTTGTTAGTTTACGTGCCAGCACTTGCAGAGGCTCAGTGCATCTCAACAATTGCACCCAATAGCTAGTGGCCGGTTAGCTCAGTTGGTTAGAGTCTGATGCTAGTAATGCAAAGGTCATGGGTTCGATCCCTGTACTGGCTAATATGTACATTTTGAGTGTCAAAATTGTGAGTCACATGCATGTAAATTGTCAATGGTGCCACATAATTAAGTTAAGTGCATTGCTGAAATTGCTCAGTTGGGAGAGCGTTAGACTGAAGATTTAAAAGTCCCTGGTTCGATCCAGGTTTTCGGGATTTGTATTTGTTCTTTCTTTATGCTCTGGCTTCAAGGAAACTATCCACAGCTTTCTTTGTGGATCTCAATGGTGTGTGTCACGCTGCTCCTTTGAAAGTAAGTAATGCTTTGCTTTTTCATCTGACATTTTGACATCAGTGTGACAGGAAAGTTGCTTGTCATTGTGACATGACAGTAGGTTGTCGTAAGACAAGGCTGCATGAAGTGCGAACTTGAGCTTTCTTGGATCCACAAAAAAATGTGTTTTTGGGGAATGCGGGCATCGATCCCAATACCTATAGCATGCTAACAATTGATCAAATTCCCCAGCTGTTTGGAATTTCTGCAAGAAGCAACCAAGAGTGTCCAGTCTTGTCAGGCTATGCTCTTGGTTGACTTGTTAGTTTATGTGCCAGCACTTGCAGAGGCTCAGTGCATCTCAACAATTGCACCCAATAGCTAGTGGCCGGTTAGCTCAGTTGGTTAGAGTCTGATGCTCAGTCCTGCCAAGGGTCCATGGTTTCGTCCTCCCCTACTGGCTAATATGTACATTTTGCAGTGTCAAAATTGTTGGAGTCACTATGCATTGTAAACTTGTCATGGTGCTCACATAATTAATGTTTAGTGAATTGCCGAACTATCTCCGTTGGAGGAGCGTTAGATCTGAAATTTTAAGTCCCTGGTTCGCTCCTTGGTTTTCGGGATTTGTATTTGTTCTTTCTTTTCTGCTCTGGCTTCAAGGAAAATATCCACGCTTTGTTTGGCTCTCAATGTTGTTATTCTGTGATCACGCTGCTTCCTCTGAAAGTAAGTAATTGCTTTGCTTTTCATCTGACATTTTGAATCAGTGTGACAGGACAAGTTGCTTGTCATTGTGACATGACAGTGGTTGTCGTGAAGACAAGGCTGCATGAAGTGTGAACTGAAGATGTTCTTGGATCTCACCAAAAAATGTGGTTTTTGGGGAATGCGGGCATCGACCCCAATACCTATAGCATGCTACCAATTGATCAAATTCCCCCAGCTGTTTGGAATTTCCGCAAGAAGCAACCAAGAGTGTCCAGTCTTGTCAGGCAATGCTCTTGGTTGACTTGTTAGGTTTACGCGCCAGCACTTGCAGAGGCTTGGTGCATCTCAAACACTTGCGTGCAATAGCTAGTGAGCGGTTAGCTCAGTAGGTTAGAGTGTGGTGCTAAATGCCCAAGGTCACTGGATTCGATCCCCGTACTGGCTAATATGTAGATTTTGAGTGTCAAAATTCTGAGTCACATGCCTATGTAAATTGTCAATGGTGCCTGGCGCGTAAACTAACAAGTCAACCAAGAGCATAGCCTGACAAGACTGGACACTCTTGGTTGCTTCTTGGCGGAAATTCCAAACTGCTGGGGAATTAGGTCAAATGCTTTGCAGCGTGAGGTAGTGGGATCGCTTGCCGCATTCTCCAAAAGCACATTGTTTTATGGATCCAAGAGAAAACTGTAGTTCACAACTTCATGCAGCTTTGTCTTACGACAACCTACTGTCATGTAACAATGACAAGCAACTTTCCTGTCACACTGATGTCAAAATGTCTTGGTGTGGTCTGAGTCTTGGGTCTTTTGTTTGGTGGGTCTTTTGTTTGGTGGGTCTTTTGTTTGGTGGGTCTTTTGTTTGGTGGATCTTTTGTTTGGTGGGTCTTTGGTTTGGTGGTCTTTTGTTTGGTGGGTCTTTTGTGGGTCTTTTGGTTTGGTGGGTCTTTTGTTTTGTTGGTCTTTTGTTTGATGGGTCTTTTGTTTGGTGGGTCTTTTGTTTGACCCAGACAAGTCCCAGACACCAAGACCTTGTCAGCTTGGGGGATTGAACTTGCAACCTTTCAATTACTAGTCCAGCGCTCTAACCACTAGGCTACCCTTCCGCCTGGTTTTGGTCTTGGTCTTGTCTTGCCTTGGTCTTGTTCTTGGTCTGGTCTTGTTCTTGGTCTTAGTCTGGGTCTTGGTCTTGGTCTGGGTCATGGGTTCGATCCCCGTACTGGCTAATATGTACATTTTGAGTGTCAAAATTGTGAGTCACATGCATGTAAATTGTCAATGGTGCCACATAATTAAGTTTAGTGAATTGCAGAAATATCTCAGTTGGGCGAGTGTTAGACTGAAGATCTAATGGTCTCTGGTCAATCCCGGGTTTTTGGCATTTGTTTTTGTTCTTTCTATATGCTCTGGCTTCAAGGAAACTATCCCCAGCTTTGTTGTGGTCCTCAATGGGTGTGTCACACTTGCTCCTCGAAAGTAAGTAATGTCTTGCTTTTTCATCTGACATTTTGACATCAGTGTGACAGGAAAGTTGCTAGTCATTGTTACATGACAGTAGGTTGTCGTAAGACAAGGCTGCATGAAGTGTGAACTGGAGCTTTCTTGGATGCACAAAAAAATTGTTTTTGGGGAATGCGGGCATCGATCCCAATACCTATAGCATGCTACCAATGAGCAAATTCCCCAGCTGTTTGGAATTTCTGCAAGAAGCAACCAAGAGTGTCCAGTCTTGTCAGCTATGCTCTTGGTTGACTTGTTAGTTTAACGTGCAGCACTTGCAGAGGCTCAGTGCATCTCACCCATTGCACCCAATAGCTAGTGGCCGGTTAGCTCAGTTGGTTCGAGTCTGATGCTAGTAATAGCAAAGGTCATGGGTTCGATCCCCTGTACTGGCTAATATTGTACATTTTGAGTGTCAAATTGTGAGTCAATGCATGTAATTGTCATGGTGCCACATAATTAGTTAAGTGCATTGCCTGAAATTGCTCAGTGGAGAGCGTTATACTGAAGATTTAAAAGTCCCTGGTTCGATCCTGGTTTCGGGATTTGTATTGTTCTTTCTTATGCTCTGGCTTCAAGGAAACTATCCACAGCTTTCTTTGTGGATCTCAATGGTTGTGTGCACCGCGCTCCTTGACAGTAGTAATTGCTTTGCCTTTTTCATTCTGACATTTTGACATCAGTGTGAACAGGAAAGTTGCTTGTCATTGTGACATGACAGTAGGTTGTCGTAAGACAAGGCTGCATGAAGTGCGAACTTGAGCTTTCTTGGATCCACAAAAAAATGTGTTTTTGGGGAATGCGGGCATCGATCCCAATACCTATAGCATGCTAACAATTGATCAAATTCCCCAGCTGTTTGGAATTTCTGCAAGAAGCAACCAAGAGTGTCCAGTCTTGTCAGGCTATGCTCTTGGTTGACTTGTTAGTTTATGTGCCAGCACTTGCAGAGGCTCAGTGCATCTCAACAATTGCACCCAATAGCTAGTGGCCGGTTAGCTCAGTTGGTTAGAGTCTGATGCTAGTAATGCAAAGGTCATGGTTTCGATCCCCGTACTGGCTAATATGTACATTTTGAGTGTCAAAATTGTGAGTCACATGCATGTAAATTGTCAATGGTGCCACATAATTAAGTTTAGTGAATTGCAGAAATATCTCAGTTGGGAGAGCGTTAGACTGAAAATTTAAAAGTCCCTGGTTCGATCCTGGTTTTCGGGATTTGTATTTGTTCTTTCTTTATGCTCTGGCTTCAAGGAAACTATCCACAGCTTTGTTGTGGATCTCAATGGTGTGTGTCACGCTGCTCCTTCTGAAAGTAAGTAATGCTTTGCTTTTTTCATCTGACATTTTGACATCAGTGTGACAGGAAAGTTGCTTGTCATTGTGACATGACAGTAGGTTGTCGTAAGACAAGGCTGCATGAAGTGTGAACTGAAGATTTCTTGGATCCACCAAAAAAATGTGTTTTTGGGGAATGCGGGCATCGACCCCAATACCTATAGCATGCTACCAATTGATCAAATTCCCCAGCTGTTTGGAATTTCCGCAAGAAGCAACCAAGAGTGTCCAGTCTTGTCAGGCAATGCTCTTGGTTGACTTGTTAGTTTACGCGCCAGCACTTGCAGAGGCTTGGTGCATCTCAACAATTGCGTGCAATAGCTAGTGAGCGGTTAGCTCAGTAGGTTAGAGTGTGGTGCTAATAATGCCAAGGTCATGGATTCGATCCCCGTACTGGCTAATATGTAGATTTTGAGTGTCAAAATTCTGAGTCACATGCATGTAAATTGTCAATGGTGCCTGGCGCGTAAACTAACAAGTCAACCAAGAGCATAGCCTGACAAGACTGGACACTCTTGGTTGCTTCTTGCGGAAATTCCAAACTGCTGGGGAATTAGGTCAAATGCTTTGCATGCGTGAGGTAGTGGGATCGATGCCCGCATTCTCCAAAAGCACATTGTTTTATGGATCCAAGAAAACTGTAGTTCACACTTCATGCAGCTTTGTCTTACGACAACCTACTGTCATGTAACAATGACAAGCAACTTTCCTGTCACACTGATGTCAAAATGTCTTGGTGTGGTCTGAGTCTTGGGTGGGTCTTTTGTTTGGTGGGTCTTTTGTTTGGTGGATCTTTTGTTTGGTGGTCTTTTGTTTGGTGGGTCTTTGTTTGGTGGGTCTTTTGTTTGGTTTGGTGGGTCTTTTGTTTTGTTGGTCTTTTGTTTGATGGGTCTTTTGTTTGGTGGGTCTTTTGTTTGACCCCAGACAAGTCCCAGACACCAAGACCTTGTCAGCTTGGGGGATTGAACTTGCAACTTTCAATTACTAGTCCAGCGCTCTAACCCACTAGGCTACCCCTTCCGCCTGGTTTTGGTCTTGGTATTGTCTTGCCTTGGTCTGTTCTTGGTTGGTCTTGTTCTTGGTCTTAGCTGGGTCTTGGTCTTGGTCTGGGTCATGGGTTCGATCCCCGTACTGGCTACTAGTACATTTTGAGTGTCAAACTTGTGAGTCACATGATGTAAATTGTCAATGGTGCCACATAATTAAGTTAGGAATTGCAGAAACATCCTCAGTTGGGAGAGTGTAGACTGAAGATCTAATGGTCTCTGGTTCCATCCCGGTTTTTGGCATTTGTTTTTGTTCTTTCTATATGCTCTGGCTTCAAGGAAAACTATCCCCAGCTTGTTGTGGTCCTCAATGGTGTGTGTCACACTGCTCCCTCGGAAAGTAAGTAATGTCTTGCTTTTTCATCTGACATTTTGACATCAGTGTGTGTGACAGGAAAGTGCTAGTCATTGTTACATGACAGTAGGTTGTCGTAAGACAAGGCGGCATGAATGTGGAACTGGAGCTTTCTTGGATGCACAAAAAAATTGTTTTTGGGGAATGCGGGCATCGATCCCAATACCTATAGCATGCTAACAATTGATCAACATTCCCCAGCTGTTTGGAATTTCTGCAAGAACAACCAAGAGTGTCCAGTCTTGTCAGGCTATGCTCTTGGTTGACTTGTTAGTTTACTGTGCCAGCACTTGCAGAGGCTCAGTGCATCTCAACAATTGCACCCACTAGCTAGTGGCGGTTATGCTCAGTTGGTTAGAGTCTGATGCTTAGTAATGCAAAGGTCATGGGTTTCGTCCCCGTGACTGGCTAATATGTACATTTGAGTGTCAAAATTGTGAGTCAATGCATGTAAATGGTCACATGGTTGCCACATAATTAAGTTAAGTGCATTGCTGAAATTGCTCAGTTGGCGGAGCGTTATACTGAAGATCTTAAAAGTCCCTGGTTTCGATCCTGGTTTTCGGGATTTGTATTTGTTCTTTCTTTATGGCTCTGGCGTCAAGGAAAACTATCCACAGCTTTGTTTGTGGATCGCCAATGTGTGTGTCACGCTGCTCCTCTGAAAGTAAGTAATGCTTTGCTTTTTCATCTGACATTTTGAACATCAGTGTGACAGGAAGTTGCTTGTCATTGTGACATGACAGTAGGTTGTCCGTAAGACAAGGCTGCATGAAGTGTGAACTGAAGATTTCCTTGGATCCACCAAAAAATGTGTTTTTGGGGAATGCGGGCATCGACCCCAATACCTATAGCATTGCTACCAATTGGATCAAATTCCCCAGCTGTTTGGAATTTCCGCAAGAAGCAACCAAGAGTGTCCAGTCTTGTCAGGCAATGCTCTTGGTTGACTTGTTAGTTTACGCGCCAGCACTTGCAGAGGCTTGTGCATCTCAACAATTGCGTGCAATAGCTAGTGAGCGGTTAGCTCAGTAGGTTAGAGTGTGGTGCTAATAATGCCAAGGTCATGGATTCGATCCCCGTACTGGCTAATATGTAGATTTTGAGTGTCAAAATTCTGAGTCACATGCATGTAAATTGTCAATGGTGCCTGGCGCGTAAACTAACAAGTCAACCAAGAGCATAGCCTGACAAGACTGGACACTCTTGGTTGCTTCTTGCGGAAATTCCAAACTGCTGGGGAATTAGGTCAAATGCTTTGCATGCGTGAGGTAGTGGGATCGATGCCCGCATTCTCCAAAAGCACATTGTTTTATGGATCCAAGAAAACTGTAGTTCACACTTCATGCAGCTTTGTCTTACGACAACCTACTGTCATGTAACAATGACAAGCAACTTTCCTGTCACACTGATGTCAAAATGTCTTGGTGTGGTCTGAGTCTTGGGTCTTTTGTTTGGTGGGTCTTTTGTTTGGTGGGTCTTTTGTTTGGTGGGTCTTTTGTTTGGTTTGTGGGTCTTTTGTTTTGTTGGTCTTTTGTTTGATGGTCTTTTGTTTGGTGGGTCTTTTGTTTGACCCAGACAAGTCCCAGACACCAAGACCTTGTCAGCTTGGGGGATTGAACTTGCAACCTTTCAATTACTAGTCCAGCGCTCTAACCACTAGGCTACCCTTCCGCCTGGTTTTGGTCTTGGTCTTGTCTTGCCTTGGTCTTGTTCTTGGTCTGGTCTTGTTCTTGGTCTTAGTCTGGGTCTTGGTCTTGGTCTGGGTCATGGGTTCGATCCCCGTACTGGCTAATATGTACATTTTGAGTGTCAAAATTGTGAGTCACATGCATGTAAATTGTCAATGGTGCCACATAATTAAGTTTAGTGAATTGCAGAAATATCTCAGTTGGGAGAGTGTTAGACTGAAGATCTAATGGTCTCTGGTTCAATCCCGGTTTTTGGCATTTGTTTTTGTTCTTTCTATATGCTCTGGCTTCAAGGAAACTATCCCCAGCTTTGTTGTGGTCCTCAATGGTGTGTGGTCACCGGCTCCTCGGAAAGTAAGTAATGTCTTGCTTTTTCATCTGACATTTTGACATCAGTGTGACAGGAAAGTTGCTAGTCATTGTTACATGACAGTAGGTTGTCGTAAGACAAGGCTGCATGAAGTGTGAACTGGAGCTTTCTTGGATGCACAAAAAAAATTGTTTTTGGGGAATGCGGGCATCGATCCCAATACCTATAGCATGCTACCAATTGATCAAATTCCCCAGCTGTTTGGAATTTCTGCAAGAAGCAACCAAGAGTGTCCAGTCTTGTCAGGCTATGCTCTTGGTTGACTTGTTAGTTTACGTGCCAGCACTTGCAGAGGCTCAGTGCATCTCAACAATTGCACCCAATAGCTAGTGGCCGGTTAGCTCAGTTGGTTAGAGTCTGATGCTAGTAATGCAAAGGTCATGGGTTCGATCCCTGTACTGGCTAATATGTACATTTTGAGTGTCAAAATTGTGAGTCACATGCATGTAAATTGTCAATGGTGCCACATAATTAAGTTAAGTGCATTGCTGAAATTGCTCAGTTGGGAGAGCGTTATACTGAAGATTTAAAAGTCCCTGGTTCGATCCAGGTTTTCGGGATTTGTATTTGTTCTTTCTTTATGCTCTGGCTTCAAGGAAACTATCCACAGCTTTCTTTGTGGATCTCAATGGTGTGTGTCACGCTGCTCCTTTGAAAGTAAGTAATGCTTTGCTTTTTCATCTGACATTTTGACATCAGTGTGACAGGAAAGTTGCTTGTCATTGTGACATGACAGTAGGTTGTCGTAAGACAAGGCTGCATGAAGTGCGAACTTGAGCTTTCTTGGATCCACAAAAAAATGTGTTTTTGGGGAATGCGGGCATCGATCCCAATACCTATAGCATGCTAACAATTGATCAAATTCCCCAGCTGTTTGGAATTTCTGCAAGAAGCAACCAAGAGTGTCCAGTCTTGTCAGGCTATGCTCTTGGTTGACTTGTTAGTTTATGTGCCAGCACTTGCAGAGGCTCAGTGCATCTCAACAATTGCACCCAATAGCTAGTGGCCGGTTAGCTCAGTTGGTTAGAGTCTGATGCTAGTAATGCAAAGGTCATGGTTTCGATCCCCGTACTGGCTAATATGTACATTTTGAGTGTCAAAATTGTGAGTCACATGCATGTAAATTGTCAATGGTGCCACATAATTAAGTTTAGTGAATTGCAGAAATATCTCAGTTGGGAGAGCGTTAGACTGAAAATTTAAAAGTCCCTGGTTCGATCCTGGTTTTCGGGATTTGTATTTGTTCTTTCTTTATGCTCTGGCTTCAAGGAAACTATCCACAGCTTTGTTTGTGGATCTCAATGGTGTGTGTCACGCTGCTCCTCTGAAAGTAAGTAATGCTTTGCTTTTTCATCTGACATTTTGACATCAGTGTGACAGGAAAGTTGCTTGTCATTGTGACATGACAGTAGGTTGTCGTAAGACAAGCTGCATGACGTTGTGAACTGAAGATTTCTTGGATCCACCAAAAAAATGTGTTTTTGGGGAATGCGGGCATCGACCCCAATACCTATATAGCATGCTACCAATTGATCAAATTCCCCAGCTGTTTTGGAATTTCCGCAGAAGCAACCAAGAGTGTCCAGTCTTGTCAGGCAATGCCTCTGGTTTGACTTGTTAGTTTACGCGCCAGCACTTGCAAGAGGCTGGTGCATCTCAACAATTGCGTGCAATAGCTAGTGAGCGGTTAGCTCAGTAGGTAGAGTGTGGTGCTAATAATGCCCAAGGTCATGGATTCGATCCCCGTACTGGCTAATATGTAGATTTTGAGTGTCAAAATTCTGAGTCACATGCATGTAAATTGTCATGGTGCCTGGCGCGTAAACTAACAAGTCAACCAGAGCATAGCCTGACAAGACTGGACACTCTTGGTTGCTTCTTGCGGAAATTCCAAACTGCTGGGGAATTAGGTCAAATGCTTTGCATGCGTGAGGTAGTGGGATCGATGCCCGCATTCTCCAAAAGCACATTGTTTTATGGATCCAAGAAAACTGTAGTTCACACTTCATGCAGCTTTGTCTTACGACAACCTACTGTCATGTAACAATGACAAGCAACTTTCCTGTCACACTGATGTCAAAATGTCTTGGTGTGGTCTGAGTCTTGGGTCTTTTGTTTGGTGGGTCTTTTTTTGGTTTTTGTTTGGTCTTTTGTTTTGTTTGGTCTTTTGTTTTGTTGGGTCTTTTGTTTGGTGGGTCTTTTGTTTGACCCAGACAAGTCCCAGACACCAAGACCTTGTCAGCTTGGGGGATTGAACTTGCAACCTTTCAATTACTAGTCCAGCGCTCTAACCACTAGGCTACCCTTCCGCCTGGTTTTGGTCTTGGTCTTGTCTTGCCTTGGTCTTGTTCTTGGTCTGGTCTTGTTCTTGGTCTTAGTCTGGGTCTTGGTCTTGGTCTGGGTCATGGGTTCGATCCCCGTACTGGCTAATATGTACATTTTGAGTGTCAAAATTGTGAGTCACATGCATGTAAATTGTCAATGGTGCCACATAATTAAGTTTAGTGAATTGCAGAAATATCTCAGTTGGGAGAGTGTTAGACTGAAGATCTAATGGTCTCTGGTTCAATCCCGGTTTTTGGCATTTGTTTTTGTTCTTTCTATATGCTCTGGCTTCAAGGAAACTATCCCCAGCTTTGTTGTGGTCCTCAATGGTGTGTGTCACACTGCTCCTCGGAAAGTAAGTAATGTCTTGCTTTTTCATCTGACATTTTGACATCAGTGTGACAGGAAAGTTGCTAGTCATTGTTACATGACAGTAGGTTGTCGTAAGACAAGGCTGCATGAAGTGTGAACTGGAGCTTTCTTGGATGCACAAAAAAAATTGTTTTTGGGGAATGCGGGCATCGATCCCAATACCTATAGCATGCTACCAATTGATCAAATTCCCCAGCTGTTTGGAATTTCTGCAAGAAGCAACCAAGAGTGTCCAGTCTTGTCAGGCTATGCTCTTGGTTGACTTGTTAGTTTACGTGCCAGCACTTGCAGAGGCTCAGTGCATCTCAACAATTGCACCCAATAGCTAGTGGCCGGTTAGCTCAGTTGGTTAGAGTCTGATGCTAGTAATGCAAAGGTCATGGGTTCGATCCCTGTACTGGCTAATATGTACATTTTGAGTGTCAAAATTGTGAGTCACATGCATGTAAATTGTCAATGGTGCCACATAATTAAGTTAAGTGCATTGCTGAAATTGCTCAGTTGGGAGAGCGTTATACTGAAGATTTAAAAGTCCCTGGTTCGATCCAGGTTTTCGGGATTTGTATTTGTTCTTTCTTTATGCTCTGGCTTCAAGGAAACTATCCACAGCTTTCTTTGTGGATCTCAATGGTGTGTGTCACGCTGCTCCTTTGAAAGTAAGTAATGCTTTGCTTTTTCATCTGACATTTTGACATCAGTGTGACAGGAAAGTTGCTTGTCATTGTGACATGACAGTAGGTTGTCGTAAGACAAGGCTGCATGAAGTGCGAACTTGAGCTTTCTTGGATCCACAAAAAAATGTGTTTTTGGGGAATGCGGGCATCGATCCCAATACCTATAGCATGCTAACAATTGATCAAATTCCCCAGCTGTTTGGAATTTCTGCAAGAAGCAACCAAGAGTGTCCAGTCTTGTCAGGCTATGCTCTTGGTTGACTTGTTAGTTTATGTGCCAGCACTTGCAGAGGCTCAGTGCATCTCAACAATTGCACCCAATAGCTAGTGGCCGGTTAGCTCAGTTGGTTAGAGTCTGATGCTAGTAATGCAAAGGTCATGGTTTCGATCCCCGTACTGGCTAATATGTACATTTTGAGTGTCAAAATTGTGAGTCACATGCATGTAAATTGTCAATGGTGCCACATAATTAAGTTTAGTGAATTGCAGAAATATCTCAGTTGGGAGAGCGTTAGACTGAAAATTTAAAAGTCCCTGGTTCGATCCTGGTTTTCGGGATTTGTATTTGTTCTTTCTTTATGCTCTGGCTTCAAGGAAACTATCCACAGCTTTGTTTGTGGATCTCAATGGTGTGTGTCACGCTGCTCCTCTGAAAGTAAGTAATGCTTTGCTTTTTCATCTGACATTTTGACATCAGTGTGACAGGAAAGTTGCTTGTCATTGTGACCATGACAGTAGGTTGTTCGTAAGACAAGGCTGCATGAAGTGGTGAACTGAAGATTTCTTGGATCCACAAAAAAAATGTGTTTTTGGGGAATGCGGGCATCGACCCCATACCTATAGCATGCTACAATTGATCAATTCCCCAGCTGTTGGAATTTCCGCAAGAAGCAACCAAGAGTGTCCAGTTTTGTCAGGCAATGCTCTTGGTTGGACTTGTTAGTTTACGGCCAGCACTTGCAGAGGCTTGGTGCATCTCAACAATTGCGTGCAATAGCTAGTGAGCGGTTAGCTCAGTAGGTTAGAGTGTGGTGCTAATAATGCCAAGGTCATGGATTCGATCCCCGTACTGGCTAATATGTAGATTTTGAGTGTCAAAATTCTGAGTCACATGCATGTAAATTGTCAATGGTGCCTGGCGCGTAACTAACAAGTCAACCAAGAGCATAGCCTGACAAGACTGGACACTCTTGGTTGCTTCTTGCGGAAATTCCAAACTGCTGGGGAATTAGGTCAAATGCTTTGCATGCGTGAGGTAGTGGGATCGATGCCCCGCATTCTCCAAAAGCACATTGTTTTATGATCCAAGAAAACTGTAGTCACACTTCATGCAGCTTTGTCTTACGACAACCTACTGTCATGTAACAATGACAAGCACTTTCCTGTCACACTGATGTCAAAATGTCTTGGTGTGGTCTGAGTCTTGGGTCTTTTGTTTGGTGGATCTTTGTTTGGTGGGTCTTTGTTGGTGGTCTTGGTTTGGTGGGTCTTTTGTTTTGTTTTGGTGGGTCTTTTGTTTGGTGGGTCTTTTGTTTGACCCAGACAAGACCCAGACACCAAGACCTTGTCAGCTTGGGGGATTGAACTTGCAACCTTTCAATTACTAGTCCAGCGCTCTAAACCACTAGGCTACCCTTCCGCCTGGTTTTGGTCTTGGTCTTGTCTTGCCTTGGTCTTGTTCTTGGTCTGGTCTTGTTCTTGGTCTTAGTCTGGGTCTTGGTCTTGGTCTGGGTCATGGGTTCGATCCCCGTACTGGCTAATATGTACATTTTGAGTGTCAAAATTGTGAGTCACATGCATGTAAATTGTCAATGGTGCCACATAATTAAGTTAAGTGCATTGCTGAAATTGCTCAGTTGGGAGAGCGTTATACTGAAGATTTAAAAGTCCCTGGTTCGATCCAGGTTTTCGGGATTTGTATTTGTTCTTTCTTTATGCTCTGGCTTCAAGGAAACTATCCACAGCTTTGTTTGTGGATCTCAATGGTGTGTGTCACGCTGCTCCTCTGAAAGTAAGTAATGCTTTGCTTTTTCATCTGACATTTTGACATCAGTGTGACAGGAAAGTTGCTTGTCATTGTGACATGACAGTAGGTTTGTCGTAAGACAAGGCTGCATGAAGTGCGAACTGGAGCTTTCTTGGATGCCACAAAAAAAATTGTTTTTGGGGAATGCGGGCACGATCCCAATACCTATAGCATGCTAACAATTGATCAAATTCCCCAGCTGTTGGAATTTCTGCAAGAAGCAACCAAGAGTGTCCAGTCTTGTCAGGCTATGCTCTTGGTTGACTTGTTAGTTTATGTGCCAGCACTTGCAGAGGCTCAGTGCATCTCAACAATTGCACCCAATAGCTAGTGGCCGGTTAGCTCAGTTGGTTAGAGTCTGATGCTAGTAATGCAAAGGTCATGGTTTCGATCCCCTGTACTGGCTAATATGTACATTTGAGTGTCAAAATTGTGAGTCACATGCATGTAAATTGTCAATGGTGGCCACATACTTAAGTTAGTGAATTGCGAAATTGCTCAGTTGGGAGAGCGTTAGACTGAAATTTAAAAGTCCCTGGTTCGATCCTGGTTTTCGGGATTTGTATTTGTTCTTTCTTTATGCTCTGGCTTCAAGGAAACTATCCACAGCTTTGTTTGTGGATCTCAATGGTGTGTGTCACGCTGCTCCTCTGAAGTAAGTAATGCTTTGCTTTTTCATCTGACATTTTGACATCAGTGTGACAGGAAAGTTGCTTGTCATTGTGACATGACAGTAGGTTGTCGTAAGACAAGGCTGCATGAAGTGTGAACTGAAGATTTCTTGGATCCACCAAAAAAATGTGTTTTTGGGGAATGCGGGCATCGACCCCAATACCTATAGCATGCTACCAATTGATCAAATTCCCCAGCTGTTTGGAATTTCCGCAAGAAGCAACCAAGAGTGTCCAGTCTTGTCAGGCAATGCTCTTGGTTGACTTGTTAGTTTACGCGCCAGCACTTGCAGAGGCTTGGTGCATCTCAACAATTGCGTGCAACTGCAATAGCTAGTGAGCGGTTAGCTCAGTAGGTTAGAGTGTGGTGCTAATAATGCCAAGGTCATGGATTCGATCCCCGTACTGGCTAATATGTAGATTTTGAGTGTCAAAATTCTGAGTCACATGCATGTAAATTGTCAATGGTGCCTGGCGCGTAAACTAACAAGTCAACCAAGAGCATAGCCTGACAAGACTGGACACTCTTGGTTGCTTCTTGCGGAGAAATTCCAAACTGCTGGGGAATTAGGTCAAATGCTTTGCATGCGTGAGGTAGTGGGATCGATGCCCGCATTCTCCAAAAGCACATTGTTTTATGGATCCAAGAAAACTGTAGTTCACACTTCATGCAGCTTTGTCTTACGACAACCTACTGTCATGTAACAATGACAAGCAACTTTCCTGTCAACCACTGATGTCAAAATGTCTTGGTGTGGTCTGAGTCTTGGGTCTTTTGTTTGGTGGGTCTTTGGTTTGGTGGGTCTTTTGTTTGGTTTGGTGGGGTCTTTTGTTTTGTTGGTGGGTCTTTTGTTTTGGTGGGTCTTTTGTTTGGTGGGTCTTTTGTTTTGACCAGACAAGTCCCAGACACCAAGACCTTGTCAGCTTGGGGGATTGAACTTGCAACCTTTCAATTACTAGTCCAGCGCTCTAACCACTAGGCTACCCTTCCGCCTGGTTTTGTCTTGGTCTTGTCTTGTCCTTGGTCTTGTTCTTGGTCTGGTCTTGTTCTTGGTCTTAGTCTGGGTCTTGGTCTTGGTCTGGGTCATGGGTTTCGATCCCCGTACTGGCTAATATGTACATTTTGAGTGTCAAAATTGTGAGTCACATGCATGTAAATTGTCAATGGTGCCACATAATTAAGTTTAGTGAATTGCAGAAATATCTCAGTTGGGAGAGTGTTAGACTGAAGATCTAATGGTCTCTGGTTCATCCCGGTTTTTGGCATTGTTTTTGTTCCTTTCTATATGCTCTGGCTTCAAGGAAACTATCCCCAGCTTTGTTGTGTCCTCAATGGTGTGTGTCACACTGCTCCCTCGGAAAGTAAGTAATGTCTTGATTTTTCATCTGACATTTTGACATCAGTGTGACAGGAAAGTTGCTAGTCATTGTTACATGACAGT
This sequence comes from Oncorhynchus kisutch, assembly GCF_002021735.2. Lineage (NCBI taxonomy): Eukaryota > Metazoa > Chordata > Actinopteri > Salmoniformes > Salmonidae > Oncorhynchus > Oncorhynchus kisutch. Next base: position 19,098 of record NW_022263130.1, read on the forward strand.
AGGTTGTCGTAAGACAAGGCTGCATGAAGTGTGAACTGAGCTTTCTTGGATGCACCAAAAAAAATTGTTTTTGGGGAATGCGGGCAATCGATCCCCAATACCTATAGCATGCTACCAATTGATCAAATTCCCCAGCTGTTTGGAATTTCTGCAAGAAGCAACCAAGAGTGTCCAGTCTTGTCAGGCTATGCTCTTGGTTGACTTGTTAGTTTACGTGCCAGCACTTGCAGAGGCTCAGTGCATCTCAACAATTGCACCCAATAGCTAGTGGCCGGTTAGCTCAGTTGGTTAGAGTCTGATGCTAGTAATGCAAAGGTCATGGGTTCGATCCCTGTACTGGCTAATATGTACATTTTGAGTGTCAAAATTGTGAGTCACATGCATGTAAATTGTCAATGGTGCCACATAATTAAGTTAAGTGCATTGCTAGAAATATGCTCAGTTGGGAGAGCGTTAGACTGAAGATTTAAAAGTCCCTGGTTCGATCCTGGTTTTCGGGATTTGTATTTGTTCTTTCTTTATGCTCTGGCTTCAAGGAAACTATCCACAGCTTTGTTTGTGGATCTCAATGGTGTGTGTCACGCTGCTCCTCTGAAAGTAAGTAATGCTTTGCTTTTCATCTGACATTTTGACATCAGTGTGACAGGAAAGTTGCTTGTCATTGTGACATGACAGTAGGTTGTCGTAAGACAAGGCTGCATGAAGTGTGAACTGAAGATTTTCTTGGATCCACCAAAAAAATGTGTTTTTGGGGAATGCGGGCATCGACCCCAATACCTATAGCATGCTACCAATTGATCAAATTCCCCAGCTGTTTGGAATTTCCGCAAGAAGCAACCAAGAGTGTCCAGTCTTGTCAGGCAATGCTCTTGGTTGACTTGTTAGTTTACGCGCCAGCACTTGCAGAGGCTTGGTGCATCTCAACAATTGCGTGCAATAGCTAGTGAGCGGTTAGCTCAGTAGGTTAGAGTGTGGTGCTAATAATGCCAAGGTCATGTATTCGATCCCCGTACTGGCTAATATGTACATTTTGAGTGTCAAAATCTGAGTCACATGCATGTAAATTGTCAATGGTGCCTGGCGCGGTAAACTAACAAGTCAACCAAGAGCATAGCCTGACAAGACTGGACACTCTTGGTTGCTTCTTGCGGAAATTCCAAACTGCTGGGGAATTAGGTCAAATGCTTTGCATGCGTGAGGTTAGTGGGATCGATGCCCGCATTCTCCAAAAGCACATTGTTTTATGGATCCAAGAAAACTGTAGTTCACACTTCATGCAGCTTTGTCTTACGACAACCTACTGTCATGTAACAATGACAAGCAACTTTCCTGTCACACTGATGTCAAAATGTCTTGGTGTGGTCTGAGTCTTGGGTCTTTTGTTTGGTGGGTCTTTGGTTGGTGGGTCTTTTGTTTGGTTTGGTGGTCTTTTGTTTTGTTTGGTGGGTCTTTTTGTTTTGACCCAGACAAGTCCCAGACACCAAGACCTTGTCAGCTTGGGGGATTGAACTTGCAACCTTTCAATTACTAGTCCAGCGCTCTAACCACTAGGCTACCCTTCCGCCTGGTTTTGGTCTTGGTCTTGTCTTGCCTTGGTCTTGTTCTTGGTCTGGTCTTGTTCTTGGTCTTAGTCTGGGTCTTGGTCTTGGTCTGGGTCATGGGTTCGATCCCCGTACTGGCTAATATGTACATTTTGAGTGTCAAAATTGTGAGTCACATGCATGTAAATTGTCAATGGTGCCACATAATTAAGTTTAGTGAATTGCAGAAATATCTCAGTTGGGAGAGTGTTAGACTGAAGATCTAATGGTCTCTGGTTCAATCCCGGTTTTTGGCATTTGTTTTTGTTCTTTCTATATGCTCTGGCTTCAAGGAAACTATCCCCAGCTTGTTGTGGTCCTCAATGGTGTGTGTCACACTGCTCCTCGGAAGTAAGTAATGTCTTGCTTTTTCATCTGACATTTTGACATCAGTGTGACAGGAAAGTTGCTAGTCATTGTTACATGACAGTAGGTTGTCGTAAGACAAGGCTGCATGAAGTGTGAACTGGAGCTTTCTTGGATGCACCAAAAAAATTGTTTTTGGGGAATGCGGGGCATCGATCCCAATACCTATAGCATGCTACCAATTGATCAAATTCCCCAGCTGTTTGGAATTTCTGCAAGAAGCAACCAAGAGTGTCCAGTCTTGTCAGGCTATGCTCTTGGTTGACTTGTTAGTTTACGTGCCAGCACTTGCAGAGGCTCAGTGCATCTCAACAATTGCACCCAATAGCTAGTGGCCGGTTAGCTCAGTTGGTTAGAGTCTGATGCTAGTAATGCAAAGGTCATGGGTTCGATCCCTGTACTGGCTAATATGTACATTTTGAGTGTCAAAATTGTGAGTCACATGCATGTAAATTGTCAATGGTGCCACATAATTAAGTTAAGTGCATTGCTGAAATTGCTCAGTTGGGAGAGCGTTATACTGAAGATTTAAAAGTCCCTGGTTCGATCCAGGTTTTCGGGATTTGTATTTGTTCTTTCTTTATGCTCTGGCTTCAAGGAAACTATCCACAGCTTTCTTTGTGGATCTCAATGGTGTGTGTCACGCTGCTCCTTTGAAAGTAAGTAATGCTTTGCTTTTTCATCTGACATTTTGACATCAGTGTGACAGGAAAGTTGCTTGTCATTGTGACATGACAGTAGGTTGTCGTAAGACAAGGCTGCATGAAGTGCGAACTTGAGCTTTCTTGGATCCACAAAAAAATGTGTTTTTGGGGAATGCGGGCATCGATCCCAATACCTATAGCATGCTAACAATTGATCAAATTCCCCAGCTGTTTGGAATTTCTGCAAGAAGCAACCAAGAGTGTCCAGTCTTGTCAGGCTATGCTCTTGGTTGACTTGTTAGTTTATGTGCCAGCACTTGCAGAGGCTCAGTGCATCTCAACAATTGCACCCAATAGCTAGTGGCCGGTTAGCTCAGTTGGTTAGAGTCTGATGCTAGTAATGCAAAGGTCATGGTTTCGATCCCCGTACTGGCTAATATGTACATTTTGAGTGTCAAAATTGTGAGTCACATGCATGTAAATTGTCAATGGTGCCACATAATTAAGTTTAGTGAATTGCAGAAATATCTCAGTTGGGAGAGCGTTAGACTGAAAATTTAAAAGTCCCTGGTTCGATCCTGGTTTTCGGGATTTGTATTTGTTCTTTCTTTATGCTCTGGCTTCAAGGAAACTATCCACAGCTTTGTTTGTGGATCTCAATGGTGTGTGTCACGCTGCTCCTCTGAAAGTAAGTAATGCTTTGCTTTTTCATCTGACATTTTGACATCAGTGTGACAGGAAAGTTGCTTGTCATTGTGACATGACAGTAGGTTGTCGTAAGACAAGGCTGCATGAAGTGTGAACTGAAGATTTCTTGGATCCACCAAAAAAAATGTGTTTTTGGGGAATGCGGGCATCGACCCCAATACCTATAGCATGCTACCAATTGATCAAATTCCCCAGCTGTTTGGAATTTCCGCAAGAAGCAACCAAGAGTGTCCAGTCTTGTCAGGCAATGCTCTTGGTTGACTTGTTAGTTTACGCGCCAGCACTTGCAGAGGCTTGGTGCATCTCAACAATTGCGTGCAATAGCTAGTGAGCGGTTAGCTCAGTAGGTTAGAGTGTGGTGCTAATAATGCCAAGGTCATGGATTCGATCCCCGTACTGGCTAATATGTACATTTTGAGTGTCAAAATTCTGAGTCACATGCATGTAAATTGTCAATGGTGCCTGGCGCGTAAACTAACAAGTCAACCAAGAGCATAGCCTGACAAGACTGGACACTCTTGGTTGCTTCTTGCGGAAATTCCAAACTGCTGGGGAATTAGGTCAAATGCTTTGCATGCGTGAGGTAGTGGGATCGATGCCCGCATTCTCCAAAAGCACATTGTTTTATGGATCCAAGAAAACTGTAGTTCACACTTCATGCAGCTTTGTCTTACGACAACCTACTGTCATGTAACAATGACAAGCAACTTTCCTGTCACACTGATGTCAAAATGTCTTGGTGTGGTCTGAGTCTTGGGTCTTTTGTTTGGTGGGTCTTTGGTTTGGTGGGTCTTTTGTTTGGTTTGGTGGGTCTTTTGTTTTGTTTGGTGGGTCTTTTGTTTTGTGGGTCTTTTGTTTGGTGGGTCTTTTGTTTTGACCCAGACAAGTCCCAGACACCAAGACCTTGTCAGCTTGGGGGATTGAACTTGCAACCTTTCAATTACTAGTCCAGCGCTCTAACCACTAGGCTACCCTTCCGCCTGGTTTTGGTCTTGGTCTTGTCTTGCCTTGGTCTTGTTCTTGGTCTGGTCTTGTTCTTGGTCTTAGTCTGGGTCTTGGTCTTGGTCTGGGTCATGGGTTCGATCCCCGTACTGGCTAATATGTACATTTTGAGTGTCAAAATTGTGAGTCACATGCATGTAAATTGTCAATGGTGCCACATAATTAAGTTTAGTGAATTGCAGAAATATCTCAGTTGGGAGAGTGTTAGACTGAAGATCTAATGGTCTCTGGTTCAATCCCGGTTTTTGGCATTTGTTTTTGTTCTTTCTATATGCTCTGGCTTCAAGGAAACTATCCCCAGCTTTGTTGTGGTCCTCAATGGTGTGTGTCACACTGCTCCTCGGAAAGTAAGTAATGTCTTGATTTTTCATCTGACATTTTGACATCAGTGTGACAGGAAAGTTGCTAGTCATTGTTACATGACAGTAGGTTGTCGTAAGACAAGGCTGCATGAAGTGTGAACTGGAGCTTTCTTGGATGCACCAAAAAAATTGTTTTTGGGGAATGCGGGCATCGATCCCAATACCTATAGCATGCTACCAATTGATCAAATTCCCCAGCTGTTTGGAATTTCTGCAAGAAGCAACCAAGAGTGTCCAGTCTTGTCAGGCTATGCTCTTGGTTGACTTGTTAGTTTACGTGCCAGCACTTGCAGAGGCTCAGTGCATCTCAACAATTGCACCCAATAGCTAGTGGCCGGTTAGCTCAGTTGGTTAGAGTCTGATGCTAGTAATGCAAAGGTCCTGGGTTCGATCCCTGTACTGGCTAATATGTACATTTTGAGTGTCAAAATTGTGAGTCACATGCATGTAAATTGTCAATGGTGCCACATAATTAAGTTAAGTGCATTGCTGAAATTGCTCAGTTGGGAGAGCGTTATACTGAAGATTTAAAAGTCCCTGGTTCGATCCAGGTTTTCGGGATTTGTATTTGTTCTTTCTTTATGCTCTGGCTTCAAGGAAACTATCCACAGCTTTCTTTGTGGATCTCAATGGTGTGTGTCACGCTGCTCCTTTGAAAGTAAGTAATGCTTTGCTTTTTCATCTGACATTTTGACATCAGTGTGACAGGAAAGTTGCTTGTCATTGTGACATGACAGTAGGTTGTCGTAAGACAAGGCTGCATGAAGTGCGAACTTGAGCTTTCTTGGATCCACAAAAAAATGTGTTTTTGGGGAATGCGGGCATCGATCCCAATACCTATAGCATGCTAACAATTGATCAAATTCCCCAGCTGTTTGGAATTTCTGCAAGAAGCAACCAAGAGTGTCCAGTCTTGTCAGGCTATGCTCTTGGTTGACTTGTTAGTTTATGTGCCAGCACTTGCAGAGGCTCAGTGCATCTCAACAATTGCACCCAATAGCTAGTGGCCGGTTAGCTCAGTTGGTTAGAGTCTGATGCTAGTAATGCAAAGGTCATGGTTTCGATCCCCGTACTGGCTAATATGTACATTTTGAGTGTCAAAATTGTGAGTCACATGCATGTAAATTGTCAATGGTGCCACATAATTAAGTTTAGTGAATTGCAGAAATATCTCAGTTGGGAGAGCGTTAGACTGAAAATTTAAAAGTCCCTGGTTCGATCCTGGTTTTCGGGATTTGTATTTGTTCTTTCTTTATGCTCTGGCTTCAAGGAAACTATCCACAGCTTTGTTTGTGGATCTCAATGGTGTGTGTCACGCTGCTCCTCTGAAAGTAAGTAATGCTTTGCTTTTTCATCTGACATTTTGACATCAGTGTGACAGGAAAGTTGCTTGTCATTGTGACATGACAGTAGGTTGTCGTAAGACAAGGCTGCATGAAGTGTGAACTGAAGATTTCTTGGATCCACCAAAAAAATGTGTTTTTGGGGAATGCGGGCATCGACCCCAATACCTATAGCATGCTACCAATTGATCAAATTCCCCAGCTGTTTGGAATTTCCGCAAGAAGCAACCAAGAGTGTCCAGTCTTGTCAGGCAATGCTCTTGGTTGACTTGTTAGTTTACGCGCCAGCACTTGCAGAGGCTTGGTGCATCTCAACAATTGCGTGCAATAGCTAGTGAGCGGTTAGCTCAGTAGGTTAGAGTGTGGTGCTAATAATGCCAAGGTCATGGATTCGATCCCCGTACTGGCTAATATGTACATTTTGAGTGTCAAAATTCTGAGTCACATGCATGTAAATTGTCAATGGTGCCTGGCGCGTAAACTAACAAGTCAACCAAGAGCATAGCCTGACAAGACTGGACACTCTTGGTTGCTTCTTGCGGAAATTCCAAACTGCTGGGGAATTAGGTCAAATGCTTTGCATGCGTGAGGTAGTGGGATCGATGCCCGCATTCTCCAAAAGCACATTGTTTTATGGATCCAAGAAAACTGTAGTTCACACTTCATGCAGCTTTGTCTTACGACAACCTACTGTCATGTAACAATGACAAGCAACTTTCCTGTCACACTGATGTCAAAATGTCTTGGTGTGGTCTGAGTCTTGGGTCTTTTGTTTGGTGGGTCTTTGGTTTGGTGGGTCTTTTGTTTGGTTTGGTGGGTCTTTTGTTTTGTTTGGTGGGTCTTTTGTTTTGTGGGTCTTTTGTTTTGACCCAGACAAGTCCCAGACACCAAGACCTTGTCAGCTTGGGGGATTGAACTTGCAACCTTTCAATTACTAGTCCAGCGCTCTAACCACTAGGCTACCCTTCCGCCTGGTTTTGGTCTTGGTCTTGTCTTGCCTTGGTCTTGTTCTTGGTCTGGTCTTGTTCTTGGTCTTAGTCTGGGTCTTGGTCTTGGTCTGGGTCATGGGTTCGATCCCCGTACTGGCTAATATGTACATTTTGAGTGTCAAAATTGTGAGTCACATGCATGTAAATTGTCAATGGTGCCACATAATTAAGTTTAGTGAATTGCAGAAATATCTCAGTTGGGAGAGTGTTAGACTGAAGATCTAATGGTCTCTGGTTCAATCCCGGTTTTTGGCATTTGTTTTTGTTCTTTCTATATGCTCTGGCTTCAAGGAAACTATCCCCAGCTTTGTTGTGGTCCTCAATGGTGTGTGTCACACTGCTCCTCGGAAAGTAAGTAATGTCTTGATTTTTCATCTGACATTTTGACATCAGTGTGACAGGAAAGTTGCTAGTCATTGTTACATGACAGTAGGTTGTCGTAAGACAAGGCTGCATGAAGTGTGAACTGGAGCTTTCTTGGATGCACCAAAAAAATTGTTTTTGGGGAATGCGGGCATCGATCCCAATACCTATAGCATGCTACCAATTGATCAAATTCCCCAGCTGTTTGGAATTTCTGCAAGAAGCAACCAAGAGTGTCCAGTCTTGTCAGGCTATGCTCTTGGTTGACTTGTTAGTTTACGTGCCAGCACTTGCAGAGGCTCAGTGCATCTCAACAATTGCACCCAATAGCTAGTGGCCGGTTAGCTCAGTTGGTTAGAGTCTGATGCTAGTAATGCAAAGGTCCTGGGTTCGATCCCTGTACTGTCTAATATGTACATTTTGAGTGTCAAAATTGTGAGTCACATGCATGTAAATTGTCAATGGTGCCACATAATTAAGTTAAGTGCATTGCTGAAATTGCTCAGTTGGGAGAGCGTTATACTGAAGATTTAAAAGTCCCTGGTTTGATCCAGGTTTTCGGGATTTGTATTTGTTCTTTCTTTATGCTCTGGCTTCAAGGAAACTATCCACAGCTTTCTTTGTGGATCTCAATGGTGTGTGTCACGCTGCTCCTTTGAAAGTAAGTAATGCTTTGCTTTTTCATCTGACATTTTGACATCAGTGTGACAGGAAAGTTGCTTGTCATTGTGACATGACAGTAGGTTGTCGTAAGACAAGGCTGCATGAAGTGCGAACTTGAGCTTTCTTGGATCCACAAAAAAATGTGTTTTGGGGAATGCGGGCATCGATCCCAATACCTATAGCATGCTACCAATTGATCAAATTCCCCAGCTGTTTGGAATTTCTGCAAGAAGCAACCAAGAGTGTCCAGTCTTGTCAGGCTATGCTCTTGTTTGACTTGTTAGTTTACGCGCCAGCACTTGCAGAGGCTTAGTGCATCTCAACCAAATGCGCCCAATAGCTAGTGTCCGGTTAGCTCAGTTGGTTAGAGTCTGATGCTAATAATGCAAAGGTCATGGGTTCGATCCCCGTACTGGCTAATATGTACATTTTGAGTGTCAAAATTGTGAGTCACATGCATGTAAATTGTCAATGGTGCCACATAATTAAGTTAAGTGCATTAGTGAAATTGCTCAGTTGGGAGAGCGTTAGACTGAAGATTTAAAAGTCCCTGGTTCGATCCCGGTTTTCGGGATTTGGATTTGTTCTTTCTTTATGCTCTGGCTTCAAGGAAACTATCCACAGCTTTCTTTGTGGATCTCAATGGTGTGTGTCACGCTGCTCCTTTGAAAGTAAGTAATGCTTTGCTTTTTCATCTGACATTTTGACATCAGTGTGACAGGAAAGTTGCTTGTCATTGTGACATGACAGTAGGTTGTCGTAAGACAAGGCTGCATGAAGTGTGAACTGGAGCTTTCTTGGATCCACAAAAAAATGTGTTTTTGGGGAATGCGGGCATCGATCCCAATACCTATAGCATGCTACCAATTGATCAAATTCCCCAGCTGTTTGGAATTTCTGCAAGAAGCAACCAAGAGTGTCCAGTCTTGTCAGGCTATGCTCTTGGTTGACTTGTTAGTTTACGCGCCAGCACTTGCAGAGGCTTAGTGCATCTCAACCAAATGCACCCAATAGCTAGTGTCCGGTTAGCTCAGTTGGTTCGAGTCTGATGCTAATAATGCAAAGGTCTTGGGTTCGATCCCCGTACTGGCTAATATGTACATTTTGAGTGTCAAAATTGTGAGTCACATGCATGTAAATTGTCAATGGTGCCACATAATTAAGTTAAGTGCATTGCTGAAATAGCTCAGTTGGGAGAGCGTTAGACTGAAGATCTGAAAGTCCCTGGTTCGATCCCGGTTTTCGGGATTTGTATTTGTTCTTTCTTCATGCTCTGGCTTCAAGGAAACTATCCACAGCTTTGTTTGTGGATCTCAATGGTGTGTGTCACGCTGCTCCTCTGAAAGTAAGTAATGCTTTGCTTTTTCATCTGACATTTTGACATCAGTGTGACAGGAAAGTTGCTTGTCATTGTGACATGACAGTAGGTTGTCGTAAGACAAGGCTGCATGAAGTGTGAACTGAAGATTTCTTGGATCCACCAAAAAAATGTGTTTTTGGGGAATGCGGGCATCGACCCCAATACCTATAGCATGCTACCAATTGATCAAATTCCCCAGCTGTTTGGAATTTCCGCAAGAAGCAACCAAGAGTGTCCAGTCTTGTCAGGCAATGCTCTTGGTTGACTTGTTAGTTTACGCGCCAGCACTTGCAGAGGCTTGGTGCATCTCAACAATTGCGTGCAATAGCTAGTGAGCGGTTAGCTCAGTAGGTTAGAGTGTGGTGCTAATAATGCCAAGGTCATGGATTCGATCCCCGTACTGGCTAATATGTAGATTTTGAGTGTCAAAATTCTGAGTCACATGCATGTAAATTGTCAATGGTGCCTGGCGCGTAAACTAACAAGTCAACCAAGAGCATAGCCTGACAAGACTGGACACTCTTGGTTGCTTCTTGCGGAAATTCCAAACTGCTGGGGAATTAGGTCAAATGCTTTGCATGCGTGAGGTAGTGGGATCGATGCCCGCATTCTCCAAAAGCACATTGTTTTATGGATCCAAGAAAACTGTAGTTCACACTTCATGCAGCTTTGTCTTACGACAACCTACTGTCATGTAACAATGACAAGCAACTTTCCTGTCACACTGATGTCAAAATGTCTTGGTGTGGTCTGAGTCTTGGGTCTTTTGTTTGGTGGGTCTTTTGTTTGGTGGATCTTTTGTTTGGTGGGTCTTTGGTTTGGTGGGTCTTTTGTTTTGTTTGGTGGGTCTTTTGTTTTGTTGGTCTTTTGTTTGGTGGGTCTTTTGTTTGACCCAGACAAGTCCCAGACAACAAGACCTTGTCAGCTTGGGGGATTGAACTTGCAACCTTTCAATTACTAGTCCAGCGCTCTAACCACTAGGCTACCCTTCCGCCTGGTTTTGGTCTTGGTCTTGTCTTGTCTTGGTCTTGTTCTTGGTCTGGTCTTGTTCTTGGTCTTAGTCTGGGTCTTGGTCTTGGTCTGGGTCATGGGTTCGATCCCCGTACTGGCTAATATGTACATTTTGAGTGTCAAAATTGTGAGTCACATGCATGTAAATTGTCAATGGTGCCACATAATTAAGTTTAGTGAATTGCAGAAATATCTCAGTTGGGAGAGTGTTAGACTGAAGATCTAATGGTCTCTGGTTCATTCCCGGTTTTTGGCATTTGTTTTTGTTCTTTCTATATGCTCTGGCTTCAAGGAAACTATCCCCAGCTTTGTTGTGGTCCTCAATGGTGTGTGTCACACTGCTCCTCGGAAAGTAAGTAATGTCTTGCTTTTTCATCTGACATTTTGACATCAGTGTGACAGGAAAGTTGCTAGTCATTGTTACATGACAGTAGGTTGTCGTAAGACAAGGCTGCATGAAGTGTGAACTGGAGCTTTCTTGGATGCACAAAAAAAATTGTTTTTGGGGAATGCGGGCATCGATCCCAATACCTATAGCATGCTACCAATTGATCAAATTCCCCAGCTGTTTGGAATTTCTGCAAGAAGCAACCAAGAGTGTCCAGTCTTGTCAGGCTATGCTCTTGGTTGACTTGTTAGTTTACGTGCCAGCACTTGCAGAGGCTCAGTGCATCTCAACAATTGCACCCAATAGCTAGTGGCCGGTTAGCTCAGTTGGTTAGAGTCTGATGCGAATAATGCAAAGGTCATGGGTTCGATCCCCGTACTGGCTAATATGTACATTTTGAGTGTCAAAATTGTGAGTCACATGCATGTAAATTTTCAATGGTGCCACATAATTAAGTTAAGTGCATTGCTGAAATAGCTCAGTTGGGAGAGCGTTAGACTGAAGATCTGAAAGTCCCTGGTTCGATCCCGGTTTTTGGGATTTGTATTTGTTCTTTCTTTATGCTCTGGCTTCAAGGAAACTATCCACAGCTTTGTTTGTGGATCTCAATGGTGTGTGTCACGCTGCTCCTCTGAAAGTAAGTAATGCTTTGCTTTTTCATCTGACATTTTGACATCAGTGTGACAGGAAAGTTGCTTGTCATTGTGACATGACAGTAGGTTGTCGTAAGACAAGGCTGCATGAAGTGTGAACTGAAGATTTCTTGGATCCACCAAAAAAATGTGTTTTTGGGGAATGCGGGCATCGACCCCAATACCTATAGTGACAGGAAAGTTGCTTGTCATTGTTACATGACAGTAGGTTGTCGTAAGACAAAGCTGCATGAAGTGTGAACTACAGTTTTCTTGGATCCATAAAACAATGTGCTTTTGGAGAATGCGGGCATCGATCCCACTACCTCACGCATGCAAAGCATTTGACCTAATTCCCCAGCAGTTTGGAATTTCCGCAAGAAGCAACCAAGAGTGTCCAGTCTTGTCAGGCTATGCTCTTGGTTGACTTGTTAGTTTACGCGCCAGGCACCATTGACAATTTACATGCATGTGACTCAGAATTTTGACACTCAAAATCTACATATTAGCCAGTACGGGGATCGAATCCATGACCTTAGCATTATTAGCACCACACTCTAACCTACTGAGCTAACCGCTCACTAGCTATTGCACGCAATTGTTGAGATGCACCAAGCCTCTGCAAGTGCTGGCGCGTAAACTATCAAGTCAACCAAGAGCATTGCCTGACAAGACTGGACACTGTTGGTTGCTTCTTGCGGAAATTCCAAACAGCTGGGGAATTTGATCAATTGGTAGCATGCTATAGGTATTGGGGTCGATGCCCGCATTCCCCAAAAACACATTTTTTTGGTGGATCCAAGAAATCTTCAGTTCACACTTCATGCAGCCTTGTCTTACGACAACCTACTGTCATGTCACAATGACAAGCAACTTTACAGTCACACTGATGTCAAAATGTCAGATGAAAAAGCAAAGCATTACTTACTTTCAGAGGAGCAGCGTGACACACACCATTGAGATCCACAAACAAAGCTGTGGATAGTTTCCTTGAAGCCAGAGCATAAAGAAAGAACAAATACAAATCCCGAAAACCAAGATCGAACCAGGGACTTTTACATTTTCAGTCTAACGCTCTCCCAACTGAGATATTTCTGCAATTCACTAAACTTAATTATGTGGCACCATTGACAATTTACATGCATGTGACTCACAATTTTGACACTCAAAATGTACATATTAGCCAGTACGGGGATCGAAACCATGACCTTTGCATTACTAGCATCAGACTCTAACCAACTGAGCTAACCGGCCACTAGCTATTGGGTGCAATTGTTGAGATGCACTGAGCCTCTGCAAGTGCTGGCACATAAACTAACAAGTCAACCAAGAGCATAGCCTGACAAGACTGGACACTCTTGGTTGCTTCTTGCAGAAATTCCAAACAGCTGGGGAATTTGATCAATTGGTAGCATGCTATAGGTATTGGGATCGATGCCCGCATTCCCCAAAAACACATTTTTTTGTGGATCCAAGAAAGCTCCAGTTCACACTTCATGCAGCCTTGTCTTACGACAACCTACTGTCATGTCACAATGACAAGCAACTTTCCTGTCACACTGATGTCAAAATGTCAGATGAAAAAGCAAAGCATTACTTACTTTCAAAGGAGCAGCGTGACACACACCATTGAGATCCACAAAGAAAGCTGTGGATAGTTTCCTTGAAGCCAGAGCATAAAGAAAGAACAAATCCAAATCCCGGGATCGAACCAGGGACTTTTAAATCTTCAGTCTAACGCTCTCCCAACTGAGCAATTTCAGCAATGCACTTAACTTAATTATGTGGCACCATTGACAATTTACATGCATGTGACTCACAATTTTGACACTCTAAATGTACATATTAGCCAGTACGGGGATCGAACCCATGACCTTTGTATTATTAGCATCAGACTCTAACCAACTGAGCTAACCGGAAACTAGCTATTGGGCGCATTTGGTTGAGATGCACTAAGCCTCTGCAAGTGCTGGCGCGTAAACTAACAAGTCAAACAAGAGCATAGCCTGACAAGACTGGACACTCTTGGTTGCTTCTTGCAGAAATTCCAAACAGCTGGGGAATTTGATCAATTGGTAGCATGCTATAGGTATTGGGATCGATGCCCGCATTCCCCAAAAACACATTTTTTTGTGGATCCAAGAAAGCTCAAGTTCGCACTTCATGCAGCCTTGTCTTACGACAACCTACTGTCATGTCACAATGACAAGCAACTTTCCTGTCACACTGATGTCAAAATGTCAGATGAAAAAGCAAAGCATTACTTACTTTCCGAGGAGCAGCGTGACACACACCATTGAGATCCACAAAGAAAGCTATGGATAGTTTCCTTGAAGCCAGAGCATATAGAAAGAACAAAAACAAATGCCAAAAACCGGGATTGAACCAGAGACCATTAGATCTTCAGTCTAACACTCTCCCAACTGAGATATTTCTGCAATTCACTAAACTTAATTATGTGGCACCATTGACAATTTACATGCATGTGACTCACAATTTTGACACTCAAAATGTACATATTAGCCAGTACGGGGATCGAACCCATGACCCAGACCAAGACCAAGACCCAGACTAAGACCAAGAACAAGACCAGACCAAGAACAAGACCAAGACAAGACAAGACCAAGACCAAAACCAGGCAGAAGGGTAGCCTAGTGGTTAGAGCGCTGGACTAGTAATTGAAAGGTTGCAAGTTCAATCCCCCAAGCTGACAAGGTCTTGGTGTCTGGGTCTTGTCTGGGTCAAACAAAAGACCCACCAAACAAAAGACCAACAAAACAAAAGACCCACCAAACCAAAGACCCACCAAACAAAAGATCCACCAAACAAAAGACCCAAGACTCAGACCACACCAAGACATTTTAACATCAGTGTGACAGGAAAGTTGCTTGTCATTGTTACATGACAGTAGGTTGTCGTAAGACAAAGCTGCATGAAGTGTGAACTACAGTTTTCTTGGATCCATAAAACAATGTGCTTTTGGAGAATGCGGGCATCGATCCCACTACCTCACGCATGCAAAGCATTTGACCTAATTCCCCAGCAGTTTGGAATTTCCGCAAGAAGCAACCAAGAGTGTCCAGTCTTGTCAGGCTATGCTCTTGGTTGACTTGTTAGTTTACGCGCCAGGCACCATTGACAATTTACATGCATGTGACTCAGAATTTTGACACTCAAAATCTACATATTAGCCAGTACGGGGATCGAATCCATGACCTTGGCATTATTAGCACCACACTCTAACCTACTGAGCTAACCGCTCACTAGCTATTGCACGCAATTGTTGAGATGCACCAAGCCTCTGCAAGTGCTGGCGCGTAAACTAACAAGTCAACCAAGAGCATTGCCTGACAAGACTGGACACTCTTGGTTGCTTCTTGCGGAAATTCCAAACAGCTGGGGAATTTGATCAATTGGTAGCATGCTATAGGTATTGGGGTCGATGCCCGCATTCCCCAAAAACACATTTTTTTGGTGGATCCAAGAAATCTTCAGTTCACACTTCATGCAGCCTTGTCTTACGACAACCTACTGTCATGTCACAATGACAAGCAACTTTCCTGTCACACTGATGTCAAAATGTCAGATGAAAAAGCAAAGCATTACTTACTTTCAGAGGAGCAGCGTGACACACACCATTGAGATCCACAAACAAAGCTGTGGATAGTTTCCTTGAAGCCAGAGCATGAAGAAAGAACAAATACAAATCCCGAAAACCGGGATCGAACCAGGGACTTTCAGATCTTCAGTCTAACGCTCTCCCAACTGAGCTATTTCAGCAATGCACTTAACTTAATTATGTGGCACCATTGACAATTTACATGCATGTGACTCACAATTTTGACACTCAAAATGTACATATTAGCCAGTACGGGGATCGAACCCATGACCTTTGCATTACTAGCATCAGACTCTAACCAACTGAGCTAACCGCCCACTAGCTATTGGGTGCAATTGTTGAGATGCACTGAGCCTCTGCAAGTGCTGGCACGTAAACTAACAAGTCAACCAAGAGCATAGCCTGACAAGACTGGACACTCTTGGTTGCTTCTTGCAGAAATTCCAAACAGCTGGGGAATTTGATCAATTGGTAGCATGCTATAGGTATTGGGATCGATGCCCGCATTCCCCAAAAACAATTTTTTTGTGCATCCAAGAAAGCTCCAGTTCACACTTCATGCAGCCTTGTCTTACGACAACCTACTGTCATGTAACAATGACTAGCAACTTTCCTGTCACACTGATGTCAAAATGTCAGATGAAAAAGCAAGACATTACTTACTTTCCGAGGAGCAGTGTGACACACACCATTGAGGACCACAACAAAGCTGGGGATAGTTTCCTTGAAGCCAGAGCATATAGAAAGAACAAAAACAAATGCCAAAAACCGGGAATGAACCAGAGACCATTAGATCTTCAGTCTAACACTCTCCCAACTGAGATATTTCTGCAATTCACTAAACTTAATTATGTGGCACCATTGACAATTTACATGCATGTGACTCACAATTTTGACACTCAAAATGTACATATTAGCCAGTACGGGGATCGAATCCATGACCCAGACCAAGACCAAGACCCAGACTAAGACCAAGAACAAGACCAGACCAAGAACAAGACCAAGACAAGACAAGACCAAGACCAAAACCAGGCGGAAGGGTAGCCTAGTGGTTAGAGCGCTGGACTAGTAATTGAAAGGTTGCAAGTTCAATCCCCCAAGCTGACAAGGTCTTGGTGTCTGGGACTTGTCTGGGTCAAACAAAAGACCCACCAAACAAAAGACCAACAAAACAAAAGACCCACCAAACAAAACAAAAGACCCACCAAACCAAAGACCCACCAAACAAAAGATCCACCAAACAAAAGACCCACCAAACAAAAGACCCAAGACTCAGACCACACCAAGACATTTTGACATCAGTGTGACAGGAAAGTTGCTTGTCATTGTTACATGACAGTAGGTTGTCGTAAGACAAAGCTGCATGAAGTGTGAACTACAGTTTTCTTGGATCCATAAAACAATGTGCTTTTGGAGAATGCGGGCATCGATCCCACTACCTCACGCATGCAAAGCATTTGACCTAATTCCCCAGCAGTTTGGAATTTCCGCAAGAAGCAACCAAGAGTGTCCAGTCTTGTCAGGCTATGCTCTTGGTTGACTTGTTAGTTTACGCGCCAGGCACCATTGACAATTTACATGCATGTGACTCAGAATTTTGACACTCAAAATCTACATATTAGCCAGTACGGGGATCGAATCCATGACCTTGGCATTATTAGCACCACACTCTAACCTACTGAGCTAACCGCTCACTAGCTATTGCACGCAATTGTTGAGATGCACCAAGCCTCTGCAAGTGCTGGCGCGTAAACTAACAAGTCAACCAAGAGCATTGCCTGACAAGACTGGACACTCTTGGTTGCTTCTTGCGGAAATTCCAAACAGCTGGGGAATTTGATCAATTGGTAGCATGCTATAGGTATTGGGGTCGATGCCCGCATTCCCCAAAAACACATTTTTTTGGTGGATCCAAGAAATCTTCAGTTCACACTTCATGCAGCCTTGTCTTACGACAACCTACTGTCATGTCACAATGACAAGCAACTTTCCTGTCACACTGATGTCAAAATGTCAGATGAAAAAGCAAAGCATTACTTACTTTCAGAGGAGCAGCGTGACACACACCATTGAGATCCACAAACAAAGCTGTGGATAGTTTCCTTGAAGCCAGAGCATGAAGAAAGAACAAATACAAATCCCGAAAACCGGGATCGAACCAGGGACTTTCAGATCTTCAGTCTAACGCTCTCCCAACTGAGCTATTTCAGCAATGCACTTAACTTAATTATGTGGCACCATTGACAATTTACATGCATGTGACTCACAATTTTGACACTCAAAATGTACATATTAGCCAGTACGGGGATCGAACCCATGACCTTTGCATTACTAGCATCAGACTCGAACCAACTGAGCTAACCGGACACTAGCTATTGGGTGCAATTGGTTGAGATGCACTGAGCCTCTGCAAGTGCTGGCACGTAAACTAACAAGTCAACCAAGAGCATAGCCTGACAAGACTGGACACTCTTGGTTGCTTCTTGCAGAAATTCCAAACAGCTGGGGAATTTGATCAATTGGTAGCATGCTATAGGTATTGGGATCGATGCCCGCATTCCCCAAAAACAATTTTTTTTGTGCATCCAAGAAAGCTCCAGTTCACACTTCATGCAGCCTTGTCTTACGACAACCTACTGTCATGTAACAATGACTAGCAACTTTCCTGTCACACTGATGTCAAAATGTCAGATGAAAAAGCAAGACATTACTTACTTTCCGAGGAGCAGTGTGACACACACCATTGAGGACCACAACAAAGCTGGGGATAGTTTCCTTGAAGCCAGAGCATATAGAAAGAACAAAAACAAATGCCAAAAACCGGGAATGAACCAGAGACCATTAGATCTTCAGTCTAACACTCTCCCAACTGAGATATTTCTGCAATTCACTAAACTTAATTATGTGGCACCATTGACAATTTACATGCATGTGACTCACAATTTTGACACTCAAAATGTACATATTAGCCAGTACGGGGATCGAATCCATGACCCAGACCAAGACCAAGACCCAGACTAAGACCAAGAACAAGACCAGACCAAGAACAAGACCAAGACAAGACAAGACCAAGACCAAAACCAGGCGGAAGGGTAGCCTAGTGGTTAGAGCGCTGGACTAGTAATTGAAAGGTTGCAAGTTCAATCCCCCAAGCTGACAAGGTCTTGGTGTCTGGGACTTGTCTGGGTCAAACAAAAGACCCACCAAACAAAAGACCAACAAAACAAAAGACCCACCAAACAAAACAAAAGACCCACCAAACCAAAGACCCACCAAACAAAAGATCCACCAAACAAAAGACCCACCAAACAAAAGACCCAAGACTCAGACCACACCAAGACATTTTGACATCAGTGTGACAGGAAAGTTGCTTGTCATTGTTACATGACAGTAGGTTGTCGTAAGACAAAGCTGCATGAAGTGTGAACTACAGTTTTCTTGGATCCATAAAACAATGTGCTTTTGGAGAATGCGGGCATCGATCCCACTACCTCACGCATGCAAAGCATTTGACCTAATTCCCCAGCAGTTTGGAATTTCCGCAAGAAGCAACCAAGAGTGTCCAGTCTTGTCAGGCTATGCTCTTGGTTGACTTGTTAGTTTACGCGCCAGGCACCATTGACAATTTACATGCATGTGACTCAGAATTTTGACACTCAAAATCTACATATTAGCCAGTACGGGGATCGAATCCATGACCTTGGCATTATTAGCACCACACTCTAACCTACTGAGCTAACCGCTCACTAGCTATTGCACGCAATTGTTGAGATGCACCAAGCCTCTGCAAGTGCTGGCGCGTAAACTAACAAGTCAACCAAGAGCATTGCCTGACAAGACTGGACACTCTTGGTTGCTTCTTGCGGAAATTCCAAACAGCTGGGGAATTTGATCAATTGGTAGCATGCTATAGGTATTGGGGTCGATGCCCGCATTCCCCAAAAACACATTTTTTTGGTGGATCCAAGAAATCTTCAGTTCACACTTCATGCAGCCTTGTCTTACGACAACCTACTGTCATGTCACAATGACAAGCAACTTTCCTGTCACACTGATGTCAAAATGTCAGATGAAAAAGCAAAGCATTACTTACTTTCAGAGGAGCAGCGTGACACACACCATTGAGATCCACAAACAAAGCTGTGGATAGTTTCCTTGAAGCCAGAGCATGAAGAAAGAACAAATACAAATCCCGAAAACCGGGATCGAACCAGGGACTTTCAGATCTTCAGTCTAACGCTCTCCCAACTGAGCTATTTCAGCAATGCACTTAACTTAATTATGTGGCACCATTGACAATTTACATGCATGTGACTCACAATTTTGACACTCAAAATGTACATATTAGCCAGTACGGGGATCGAACCCAAGACCTTTGCATTATTAGCATCAGACTCGAACCAACTGAGCTAACCGGACACTAGCTATTGGGTGCATTTGGTTGAGATGCACTAAGCCTCTGCAAGTGCTGGCGCGTAAACTAACAAGTCAACCAAGAGCATAGCCTGACAAGACTGGACACTCTTGGTTGCTTCTTGCAGAAATTCCAAACAGCTGGGGAATTTGATCAATTGGTAGCATGCTATAGGTATTGGGATCGATGCCCGCATTCCCCAAAAACACATTTTTTTGTGGATCCAAGAAAGCTCCAGTTCACACTTCATGCAGCCTTGTCTTACGACAACCTACTGTCATGTCACAATGACAAGCAACTTTCCTGTCACACTGATGTCAAAATGTCAGATGAAAAAGCAAAGCATTACTTACTTTCAAAGGAGCAGCGTGACACACACCATTGAGATCCACAAAGAAAGCTGTGGATAGTTTCCTTGAAGCCAGAGCATAAAGAAAGAACAAATCCAAATCCCGAAAACCGGGATCGAACCAGGGACTTTTAAATCTTCAGTCTAACGCTCTCCCAACTGAGCAATTTCACTAATGCACTTAACTTAATTATGTGGCACCATTGACAATTTACATGCATGTGACTCACAATTTTGACACTCAAAATGTACATATTAGCCAGTACGGGGATCGAACCCATGACCTTTGCATTATTAGCATCAGACTCTAACCAACTGAGCTAACCGGACACTAGCTATTGGGCGCATTTGGTTGAGATGCACTAAGCCTCTGCAAGTGCTGGCGCGTAAACTAACAAGTCAAACAAGAGCATAGCCTGACAAGACTGGACACTCTTGGTTGCTTCTTGCAGAAATTCCAAACAGCTGGGGAATTTGATCAATTGGTAGCATGCTATAGGTATTGGGATCGATGCCCGCATTCCCCAAAACACATTTTTTTGTGGATCCAAGAAAGCTCAAGTTCGCACTTCATGCAGCCTTGTCTTACGACAACCTACTGTCATGTCACAATGACAAGCAACTTTCCTGTCACACTGATGTCAAAATGTCAGATGAAAAAGCAAAGCATTACTTACTTTCAAAGGAGCAGCGTGACACACACCATTGAGATCCACAAAGAAAGCTGTGGATAGTTTCCTTGAAGCCAGAGCATAAAGAAAGAACAAATACAAATCCCGAAAACCTGGATCGAACCAGGGACTTTTAAATCTTCAGTATAACGCTCTCCCAACTGAGCAATTTCAGCAATGCACTTAACTTAATTATGTGGCACCATTGACAATTTACATGCATGTGACTCACAATTTTGACACTCAAAATGTACATATTAGCCAGTACAGGGATCGAACCCAGGACCTTTGCATTACTAGCATCAGACTCTAACCAACTGAGCTAACCGGCCACTAGCTATTGGGTGCAATTGTTGAGATGCACTGAGCCTCTGCAAGTGCTGGCACGTAAACTAACAAGTCAACCAAGAGCATAGCCTGACAAGACTGGACACTCTTGGTTGCTTCTTGCAGAAATTCCAAACAGCTGGGGAATTTGATCAATTGGTAGCATGCTATAGGTATTGGGATCGATGCCCGCATTCCCCAAAAACAATTTTTTTGGTGCATCCAAGAAAGCTCCAGTTCACACTTCATGCAGCCTTGTCTTACGACAACCTACTGTCATGTAACAATGACTAGCAACTTTCCTGTCACACTGATGTCAAAATGTCAGATGAAAAATCAAGACATTACTTACTTTCCGAGGAGCAGTGTGACACACACCATTGAGGACCACAACAAAGCTGGGGATAGTTTCCTTGAAGCCAGAGCATATAGAAAGAACAAAAACAAATGCCAAAAACCGGGATTGAACCAGAGACCATTAGATCTTCAGTCTAACACTCTCCCAACTGAGATATTTCTGCAATTCACTAAACTTAATTATGTGGCACCATTGACAATTTACATGCATGTGACTCACAATTTTGACACTCAAAATGTACATATTAGCCAGTACGGGGATCGAACCCATGACCCAGACCAAGACCAAGACCCAGACTAAGACCAAGAACAAGACCAGACCAAGAACAAGACCAAGGCAAGACAAGACCAAGACCAAAACCAGGCGGAAGGGTAGCCTAGTGGTTAGAGCGCTGGACTAGTAATTGAAAGGTTGCAAGTTCAATCCCCCAAGCTGACAAGGTCTTGGTGTCTGGGACTTGTCTGGGTCAAAACAAAAGACCCACCAAACAAAAGACCCACAAAACAAAAGACCCACCAAACAAAACAAAAGACCCACCAAACCAAACAAAAGACCCACCAAACCAAAGACCCACCAAACAAAAGACCCAAGACTCAGACCACACCAAGACATTTTGACATCAGTGTGACAGGAAAGTTGCTTGTCATTGTTACATGACAGTAGGTTGTCGTAAGACAAAGCTGCATGAAGTGTGAACTACAGTTTTCTTGGATCCATAAAACAATGTGCTTTTGGAGAATGCGGGCATCGATCCCACTACCTCACGCATGCAAAGCATTTGACCTAATTCCCCAGCAGTTTGGAATTTCCGCAAGAAGCAACCAAGAGTGTCCAGTCTTGTCAGGCTATGCTCTTGGTTGACTTGTTAGTTTACGCGCCAGGCACCATTGACAATTTACATGCATGTGACTCAGAATTTTGACACT
This sequence comes from Oncorhynchus kisutch, assembly GCF_002021735.2. NCBI lineage: Eukaryota > Metazoa > Chordata > Actinopteri > Salmoniformes > Salmonidae > Oncorhynchus > Oncorhynchus kisutch. The sequence continues at coordinate 41,173 of NW_022263130.1, forward strand.
CAAAATCTACATATTAGCCAGTACGGGGATCGAATCCATGACCTTGGCATTATTAGCACCACACTCTAACCTACTGAGCTAACCGCTCACTAGCTATTGCACGCAATTGTTGAGATGCACCAAGCCTCTGCAAGTGCTGGCGCGTAAACTAACAAGTCAACCAAGAGCATTGCCTGACAAGACTGGACACTCTTGGTTGCTTCTTGCGGAAATTCCAAACAGCTGGGGAATTTGATCAATTGGTAGCATGCTATAGGTATTGGGGTCGATGCCCGCATTCCCCAAAAACACATTTTTTTGGTGGATCCAAGAAATCTTCAGTTCACACTTCATGCAGCCTTGTCTTACGACAACCTACTGTCATGTCACAATGACAAGCAACTTTCCTGTCACACTGATGTCAAAATGTCAGATGAAAAAGCAAAGCATTACTTACTTTCAGAGGAGCAGCGTGACACACACCATTGAGATCCACAAACAAAGCTGTGGATAGTTTCCTTGAAGCCAGAGCATAAAGAAAGAACAAATACAAATCCCGAAAACCAGGATCGAACCAGGGACTTTTAAATTTTCAGTCTAACGCTCTCCCAACTGAGATATTTCTGCAATTCACTAAACTTAATTATGTGGCACCATTGACAATTTACATGCATGTGACTCACAATTTTGACACTCAAAATGTACATATTAGCCAGTACGGGGATCGAAACCATGACCTTTGCATTACTAGCATCAGACTCTAACCAACTGAGCTAACCGGCCACTAGCTATTGGGTGCAATTGTTGAGATGCACTGAGCCTCTGCAAGTGCTGGCACATAAACTAACAAGTCAACCAAGAGCATAGCCTGACAAGACTGGACACTCTTGGTTGCTTCTTGCAGAAATTCCAAACAGCTGGGGAATTTGATCAATTGTTAGCATGCTATAGGTATTGGGATCGATGCCCGCATTCCCCAAAAACACATTTTTTTGTGGATCCAAGAAAGCTCAAGTTCGCACTTCATGCAGCCTTGTCTTACGACAACCTACTGTCATGTCACAATGACAAGCAACTTTCCTGTCACACTGATGTCAAAATGTCAGATGAAAAAGCAAAGCATTACTTACTTTCAAAGGAGCAGCGTGACACACACCATTGAGATCCACAAAGAAAGCTGTGGATAGTTTCCTTGAAGCCAGAGCATAAAGAAAGAACAAATACAAATCCCGAAAACCTGGATCGAACCAGGGACTTTTAAATCTTCAGTATAACGCTCTCCCAACTGAGCAATTTCAGCAATGCACTTAACTTAATTATGTGGCACCATTGACAATTTACATGCATGTGACTCACAATTTTGACACTCAAAATGTACATATTAGCCAGTACAGGGATCGAACCCATGACCTTTGCATTACTAGCATCAGACTCTAACCAACTGAGCTAACCGGCCACTAGCTATTGGGTGCAATTGTTGAGATGCACTGAGCCTCTGCAAGTGCTGGCACGTAAACTAACAAGTCAACCAAGAGCATAGCCTGACAAGACTGGACACTCTTGGTTGCTTCTTGCAGAAATTCCAAACAGCTGGGGAATTTGATCAATTGGTAGCATGCTATAGGTATTGGGATCGATGCCCGCATTCCCCAAAAACAATTTTTTTGTGCATCCAAGAAAGCTCCAGTTCACACTTCATGCAGCCTTGTCTTACGACAACCTACTGTCATGTAACAATGACTAGCAACTTTCCTGTCACACTGATGTCAAAATGTCAGATGAAAAAGCAAGACATTACTTACTTTCCGAGGAGCAGTGTGACACACACCATTGAGGACCACAACAAAGCTGGGGATAGTTTCCTTGAAGCCAGAGCATATAGAAAGAACAAAAACAAATGCCAAAAACCGGGATTGAACCAGAGACCATTAGATCTTCAGTCTAACACTCTCCCAACTGAGATATTTCTGCAATTCACTAAACTTAATTATGTGGCACCATTGACAATTTACATGCATGTGACTCACAATTTTGACACTCAAAATGTACATATTAGCCAGTACGGGGATCGAACCCATGACCCAGACCAAGACCAAGACCCAGACTAAGACCAAGAACAAGACCAGACCAAGAACAAGACCAAGGCAAGACAAGACCAAGACCAAAACCAGGCGGAAGGGTAGCCTAGTGGTTAGAGCGCTGGACTAGTAATTGAAAGGTTGCAAGTTCAATCCCCCAAGCTGACAAGGTCTTGGTGTCTGGGACTTGTCTGGGTCAAACAAAAGACCCACCAAACAAAAGACCCACCAAACAAAAGACCCACCAAACAAAAGACCCACCAAACAAAAGACCACCAAACAAAAGACCCACCAAACAAAAGACCCACCAAACAAAAGACCCAAGACTCAGACCACACCAAGACATTTTGACATCAGTGTGACAGGAAAGTTGCTTGTCATTGTTACATGACAGTAGGTTGTCGTAAGACAAAGCTGCATGAAGTGTGAACTACAGTTTTCTTGGATCCATAAAACAATGTGCTTTTGGAGAATGCGGGCATCGATCCCACTACCTCACGCATGCAAAGCATTTGACCTAATTCCCCAGCAGTTTGGAATTTCCGCAAGAAGCAACCAAGAGTGTCCAGTCTTGTCAGGCTATGCTCTTGGTTGACTTGTTAGTTTACGCGCCAGGCACCATTGACAATTTACATGCATGTGACTCAGAATTTTGACACTCAAAATCTACATATTAGCCAGTACGGGGATCGAATCCATGACCTTGGCATTATTAGCACCACACTCTAACCTACTGAGCTAACCGCTCACTAGCTATTGCACGCAATTGTTGAGATGCACCAAGCCTCTGCAAGTGCTGGCGCGTAAACTAACAAGTCAACCAAGAGCATTGCCTGACAAGACTGGACACTCTTGGTTGCTTCTTGCGGAAATTCCAAACAGCTGGGGAATTTGATCAATTGGTAGCATGCTATAGGTATTGGGGTCGATGCCCGCATTCCCCAAAAACACATTTTTTTGGTGGATCCAAGAAATCTTCAGTTCACACTTCATGCAGCCTTGTCTTACGACAACCTACTGTCATGTCACAATGACAAGCAACTTTCCTGTCACACTGATGTCAAAATGTCAGATGAAAAAGCAAAGCATTACTTACTTTCAGAGGAGCAGCGTGACACACACCATTGAGATCCACAAACAAAGCTGTGGATAGTTTCCTTGAAGCCAGAGCATAAAGAAAGAACAAATACAAATCCCGAAAACCAGGATCGAACCAGGGACTTTTAAATTTTCAGTCTAACGCTCTCCCAACTGAGATATTTCTGCAATTCACTAAACTTAATTATGTGGCACCATTGACAATTTACATGCATGTGACTCACAATTTTGACACTCAAAATGTACATATTAGCCAGTACGGGGATCGAAACCATGACCTTTGCATTACTAGCATCAGACTCTAACCAACTGAGCTAACCGGCCACTAGCTATTGGGTGCAATTGTTGAGATGCACTGAGCCTCTGCAAGTGCTGGCACATAAACTAACAAGTCAACCAAGAGCATAGCCTGACAAGACTGGACACTCTTGGTTGCTTCTTGCAGAAATTCCAAACAGCTGGGGAATTTGATCAATTGTTAGCATGCTATAGGTATTGGGATCGATGCCCGCATTCCCCAAAAACACATTTTTTTGTGGATCCAAGAAAGCTCAAGTTCGCACTTCATGCAGCCTTGTCTTACGACAACCTACTGTCATGTCACAATGACAAGCAACTTTCCTGTCACACTGATGTCAAAATGTCAGATGAAAAAGCAAAGCATTACTTACTTTCAAAGGAGCAGCGTGACACACACCATTGAGATCCACAAAGAAAGCTGTGGATAGTTTCCTTGAAGCCAGAGCATAAAGAAAGAACAAATACAAATCCCGAAAACCTGGATCGAACCAGGGACTTTTAAATCTTCAGTATAACGCTCTCCCAACTGAGCAATTTCAGCAATGCACTTAACTTAATTATGTGGCACCATTGACAATTTACATGCATGTGACTCACAATTTTGACACTCAAAATGTACATATTAGCCAGTACAGGGATCGAACCCATGACCTTTGCATTACTAGCATCAGACTCTAACCAACTGAGCTAACCGGCCACTAGCTATTGGGTGCAATTGTTGAGATGCACTGAGCCTCTGCAAGTGCTGGCACGTAAACTAACAAGTCAACCAAGAGCATAGCCTGACAAGACTGGACACTCTTGGTTGCTTCTTGCAGAAATTCCAAACAGCTGGGGAATTTGATCAATTGGTAGCATGCTATAGGTATTGGGATCGATGCCCGCATTCCCCAAAAACAATTTTTTTTGTGCATCCAAGAAAGCTCCAGTTCACACTTCATGCAGCCTTGTCTTACGACAACCTACTGTCATGTAACAATGACTAGCAACTTTCCTGTCACACTGATGTCAAAATGTCAGATGAAAAAGCAAGACATTACTTACTTTCCGAGGAGCAGTGTGACACACACCATTGAGGACCACAACAAAGCTGGGGATAGTTTCCTTGAAGCCAGAGCATATAGAAAGAACAAAAACAAATGCCAAAAACCGGGATTGAACCAGAGACCATTAGATCTTCAGTCTAACACTCTCCCAACTGAGATATTTCTGCAATTCACTAAACTTAATTATGTGGCACCATTGACAATTTACATGCATGTGACTCACAATTTTGACACTCAAAATGTACATATTAGCCAGTACGGGGATCGAACCCATGACCCAGACCAAGACCAAGACCCAGACTAAGACCAAGAACAAGACCAGACCAAGAACAAGACCAAGGCAAGACAAGACCAAGACCAAAACCAGGCGGAAGGGTAGCCTAGTGGTTAGAGCGCTGGACTAGTAATTGAAAGGTTGCAAGTTCAATCCCCCAAGCTGACAAGGTCTTGGTGTCTGGGACTTGTCTGGGTCAAACAAAAGACCCACCAAACAAAAGACCCACAAAACAAAAGACCCACCAAACAAACAAAGACCCACCAAACCAAAGACCACAACAAAGACCCACCAAACAAAAGACCCACCAAACAAAAGACCCAAGACTCAGACCACACCAAGACATTTTGACATCAGTGTGACAGGAAAGTTGCTTGTCATTGTTACATGACAGTAGGTTGTCGTAAGACAAAGCTGCATGAAGTGTGAACTACAGTTTTCTTGGATCCATAAAACAATGTGCTTTTGGAGAATGCGGGCATCGATCCCACTACCTCACGCATGCAAAGCATTTGACCTAATTCCCCAGCAGTTTGGAATTTCCGCAAGAAGCAACCAAGAGTGTCCAGTCTTGTCAGGCTATGCTCTTGGTTGACTTGTTAGTTTACGCGCCAGGCACCATTGACAATTTACATGCATGTGACTCAGAATTTTGACACTCAAAATCTACATATTAGCCAGTACGGGGATCGAATCCATGACCTTGGCATTATTAGCACCACACTCTAACCTACTGAGCTAACCGCTCACTAGCTATTGCACGCAATTGTTGAGATGCACCAAGCCTCTGCAAGTGCTGGCGCGTAAACTAACAAGTCAACCAAGAGCATTGCCTGACAAGACTGGACACTCTTGGTTGCTTCTTGCGGAAATTCCAAACAGCTGGGGAATTTGATCAATTGGTAGCATGCTATAGGTATTGGGGTCGATGCCCGCATTCCCCAAAAACACATTTTTTTGGTGGATCCAAGAAATCTTCAGTTCACACTTCATGCAGCCTTGTCTTACGACAACCTACTGTCATGTCACAATGACAAGCAACTTTCCTGTCACACTGATGTCAAAATGTCAGATGAAAAAGCAAAGCATTACTTACTTTCAGAGGAGCAGCGTGACACACACCATTGAGATCCACAAACAAAGCTGTGGATAGTTTCCTTGAAGCCAGAGCATAAAGAAAGAACAAATACAAATCCCGAAAACCAGGATCGAACCAGGGACTTTTAAATTTTCAGTCTAACGCTCTCCCAACTGAGATATTTCTGCAATTCACTAAACTTAATTATGTGGCACCATTGACAATTTACATGCATGTGACTCACAATTTTGACACTCAAAATGTACATATTAGCCAGTACGGGGATCGAAACCATGACCTTTGCATTACTAGCATCAGACTCTAACCAACTGAGCTAACCGGCCACTAGCTATTGGGTGCAATTGTTGAGATGCACTGAGCCTCTGCAAGTGCTGGCACATAAACTAACAAGTCAACCAAGAGCATAGCCTGACAAGACTGGACACTCTTGGTTGCTTCTTGCAGAAATTCCAAACAGCTGGGGAATTTGATCAATTGTTAGCATGCTATAGGTATTGGGATCGATGCCCGCATTCCCCAAAAACACATTTTTTTGTGGATCCAAGAAAGCTCAAGTTCGCACTTCATGCAGCCTTGTCTTACGACAACCTACTGTCATGTCACAATGACAAGCAACTTTCCTGTCACACTGATGTCAAAATGTCAGATGAAAAAGCAAAGCATTACTTACTTTCAAAGGAGCAGCGTGACACACACCATTGAGATCCACAAAGAAAGCTGTGGATAGTTTCCTTGAAGCCAGAGCATAAAGAAAGAACAAATACAAATCCCGAAAACCTGGATCGAACCAGGGACTTTTAAATCTTCAGTATAACGCTCTCCCAACTGAGCAATTTCAGCAATGCACTTAACTTAATTATGTGGCACCATTGACAATTTACATGCATGTGACTCACAATTTTGACACTCAAAATGTACATATTAGCCAGTACAGGGATCGAACCCATGACCTTTGCATTACTAGCATCAGACTCTAACCAACTGAGCTAACCGGCCACTAGCTATTGGGTGCAATTGTTGAGATGCACTGAGCCTCTGCAAGTGCTGGCACGTAAACTAACAAGTCAACCAAGAGCATAGCCTGACAAGACTGGACACTCTTGGTTGCTTCTTGCAGAAATTCCAAACAGCTGGGGAATTTGATCAATTGGTAGCATGCTATAGGTATTGGGATCGATGCCCGCATTCCCCAAAAACAATTTTTTTGTGCATCCAAGAAAGCTCCAGTTCACACTTCATGCAGCCTTGTCTTACGACAACCTACTGTCATGTAACAATGACTAGCAACTTTCCTGTCACACTGATGTCAAAATGTCAGATGAAAAAGCAAGACATTACTTACTTTCCGAGGAGCAGTGTGACACACACCATTGAGGACCACAACAAAGCTGGGGATAGTTTCCTTGAAGCCAGAGCATATAGAAAGAACAAAAACAAATGCCAAAAACCGGGATTGAACCAGAGACCATTAGATCTTCAGTCTAACACTCTCCCAACTGAGATATTTCTGCAATTCACTAAACTTAATTATGTGGCACCATTGACAATTTACATGCATGTGACTCACAATTTTGACACTCAAAATGTACATATTAGCCAGTACGGGGATCGAACCCATGACCCAGACCAAGACCAAGACCCAGACTAAGACCAAGAACAAGACCAGACCAAGAACAAGACCAAGGCAAGACAAGACCAAGACCAAAACCAGGCGGAAGGGTAGCCTAGTGGTTAGAGCGCTGGACTAGTAATTGAAAGGTTGCAAGTTCAATCCCCCAAGCTGACAAGGTCTTGGTGTCTGGGACTTGTCTGGGTCAAACAAAAGACCCACCAAACAAAAGACCCACCAAAACAAAAGACCCACCAAACAAAACAAAAGACCCACCAAACAACAAAGACCCACCAAACAAAAGACCCACCAAACAAAAGACCCAAGACTCAGACCACACCAAGACATTTTGACATCAGTGTGACAGGAAAGTTGCTTGTCATTGTTACATGACAGTAGGTTGTCGTAAGACAAAGCTGCATGAAGTGTGAACTACAGTTTTCTTGGATCCATAAAACAATGTGCTTTTGGAGAATGCGGGCATCGATCCCACTACCTCACGCATGCAAAGCATTTGACCTAATTCCCCAGCAGTTTGGAATTTCCGCAAGAAGCAACCAAGAGTGTCCAGTCTTGTCAGGCTATGCTCTTGGTTGACTTGTTAGTTTACGCGCCAGGCACCATTGACAATTTACATGCATGTGACTCAGAATTTTGACACTCAAAATCTACATATTAGCCAGTACGGGGATCGAATCCATGACCTTGGCATTATTAGCACCACACTCTAACCTACTGAGCTAACCGCTCACTAGCTATTGCACGCAATTGTTGAGATGCACCAAGCCTCTGCAAGTGCTGGCGCGTAAACTAACAAGTCAACCAAGAGCATTGCCTGACAAGACTGGACACTCTTGGTTGCTTCTTGCGGAAATTCCAAACAGCTGGGGAATTTGATCAATTGGTAGCATGCTATAGGTATTGGGGTCGATGCCCGCATTCCCCAAAAACACATTTTTTTGGTGGATCCAAGAAATCTTCAGTTCACACTTCATGCAGCCTTGTCTTACGACAACCTACTGTCATGTCACAATGACAAGCAACTTTCCTGTCACACTGATGTCAAAATGTCAGATGAAAAAGCAAAGCATTACTTACTTTCAGAGGAGCAGCGTGACACACACCATTGAGATCCACAAACAAAGCTGTGGATAGTTTCCTTGAAGCCAGAGCATAAAGAAAGAACAAATACAAATCCCGAAAACCAGGATCGAACCAGGGACTTTTAAATCTTCAGTCTAACGCTCTCCCAACTGAGATATTTCAGCAATTCACTAAACTTAATTATGTGGCACCATTGACAATTTACATGCATGTGACTCACAATTTTGACACTCAAAATGTACATATTAGCCAGTACGGGGATCGAAACCATGACCTTTGCATTACTAGCATCAGACTCTAACCAACTGAGCTAACCGGCCACTAGCTATTGGGTGCAATTGTTGAGATGCACTGAGCCTCTGCAAGTGCTGGCACAGTAAACTAACAAGTCAACCAAGAGCATAGCCTGACAAGACTGGACACTCTTGGTTGCTTCTTGCAGAAATTCCAAACAGCTGGGGAATTTGATCAATTGGTAGCATGCTATAGGTATTGGGATCGATGCCCGCATTCCCCAAAAACACATTTTTTTGTGGATCCAAGAAAGCTCCAGTTCACACTTCATGCAGCCTTGTCTTACGACAACCTACTGTCATGTCACAATGACAAGCAACTTTCCTGTCACACTGATGTCAAAATGTCAGATGAAAAAGCAAAGCATTACTTACTTTCAAAGGAGCAGCGTGACACACACCATTGAGATCCACAAAGAAAGCTGTGGATAGTTTCCTTGAAGCCAGAGCATAAAGAAAGAACAAATACAAATCCCGAAAACCGGGATCGAACCAGGGACTTTTAAATCTTCAGTCTAACGCTCTCCCAACTGAGCAATTTCAGCAATGCACTTAACTTAATTATGTGGCACCATTGACAATTTACATGCATGTGACTCACAATTTTGACACTCAAAATGTACATATTAGCCAGTACGGGGATCGAACCCATGACCTTTGCATTACTAGCATCAGACTCTAACCAACTGAGCTAACCGGCCACTAGCTATTGGGTGCAATTGGTTGAGATGCACTGAGCCTCTGCAAGTGCTGGCACGTAAACTAACAAGTCAACCAAGAGCATAGCCTGACAAGACTGGACACTCTTGGTTGCTTCTTGCAGAAATTCCAAACAGCTGGGGAATTTGATCAATTGGTAGCATGCTATAGGTATTGGGATCGATGCCCGCATTCCCCAAAAACACATTTTTTTGTGGATCCAAGAAAGCTCAAGTTCGCACTTCATGCAGCCTTGTCTTACGACAACCTACTGTCATGTCACAATGACAAGCAACTTTCCTGTCACACTGATGTCAAAATGTCAGATGAAAAAGCAAAGCATTACTTACTTTCAAAGGAGCAGCGTGACACACACCATTGAGATCCACAAAGAAAGCTGTGGATAGTTTCCTTGAAGCCAGAGCATAAAGAAAGAACAAATACAAATCCCGAAAACCTGGATCGAACCAGGGACTTTTAAATCTTCAGTATAACGCTCTCCCAACTGAGCAATTTCAGCAATGCACTTAACTTAATTATGTGGCACCATTGACAATTTACATGCATGTGACTCACAATTTTGACACTCAAAATGTACATATTAGCCAGTACAGGGATCGAACCCATGACCTTTGCATTACTAGCATCAGACTCTAACCAACTGAGCTAACCGGCCACTAGCTATTGGGTGCAATTGTTGAGATGCACTGAGCCTCTGCAAGTGCTGGCACGTAAACTAACAAGTCAACCAAGAGCATAGCCTGACAAGACTGGACACTCTTGGTTGCTTCTTGCAGAAATTCCAAACAGCTGGGGAATTTGATCAATTGGTAGCATGCTATAGGTATTGGGATCGATGCCCGCATTCCCCAAAAACAATTTTTTTTGTGCATCCAAGAAAGCTCCAGTTCACACTTCATGCAGCCTTGTCTTACGACAACCTACTGTCATGTAACAATGACTAGCAACTTTCCTGTCACACTGATGTCAAAATGTCAGATGAAAAAGCAAGACATTACTTACTTTCCGAGGAGCAGTGTGACACACACCATTGAGGACCACAACAAAGCTGGGGATAGTTTCCTTGAAGCCAGAGCATATAGAAAGAACAAAAACAAATGCCAAAAACCGGGATTGAACCAGAGACCATTAGATCTTCAGTCTAACACTCTCCCAACTGAGATATTTCTGCAATTCACTAAACTTAATTATGTGGCACCATTGACAATTTACATGCATGTGACTCACAATTTTGACACTCAAAATGTACATATTAGCCAGTACGGGGATCGAACCCATGACCCAGACCAAGACCAAGACCCAGACTAAGACCAAGAACAAGACCAGACCAAGAACAAGACCAAGGCAAGACAAGACCAAGACCAAAACCAGGCGGAAGGGTAGCCTAGTGGTTAGAGCGCTGGACTAGTAATTGAAAGGTTGCAAGTTCAATCCCCCAAGCTGACAAGGTCTTGGTGTCTGGGACTTGTCTGGGTCAAACAAAAGACCCACCAAACAAAAGACCCACCAAAACAAAAGACCCACCAAACAAAAGACCCACCAAACAAAAGACCCACCAAACAAAAGACCCACCAAACAAAAGACCCAAGACTCAGACCACACCAAGACATTTTGACATCAGTGTGACAGGAAAGTTGCTTGTCATTGTTACATGACAGTAGGTTGTCGTAAGACAAAGCTGCATGAAGTGTGAACTACAGTTTTCTTGGATCCATAAAACAATGTGCTTTTGGAGAATGCGGGCATCGATCCCACTACCTCACGCATGCAAAGCATTTGACCTAATTCCCCAGCAGTTTGGAATTTCCGCAAGAAGCAACCAAGAGTGTCCAGTCTTGTCAGGCTATGCTCTTGGTTGACTTGTTAGTTTACGCGCCAGGCACCATTGACAATTTACATGCATGTGACTCAGAATTTTGACACTCAAAATCTACATATTAGCCAGTACGGGGATCGAATCCATGACCTTGGCATTATTAGCACCACACTCTAACCTACTGAGCTAACCGCTCACTAGCTATTGCACGCAATTGTTGAGATGCACCAAGCCTCTGCAAGTGCTGGCGCGTAAACTAACAAGTCAACCAAGAGCATTGCCTGACAAGACTGGACACTCTTGGTTGCTTCTTGCGGAAATTCCAAACAGCTGGGGAATTTGATCAATTGGTAGCATGCTATAGGTATTGGGGTCGATGCCCGCATTCCCCAAAAACACATTTTTTTGGTGGATCCAAGAAATCTTCAGTTCACACTTCATGCAGCCTTGTCTTACGACAACCTACTGTCATGTCACAATGACAAGCAACTTTCCTGTCACACTGATGTCAAAATGTCAGATGAAAAAGCAAAGCATTACTTACTTTCAGAGGAGCAGCGTGACACACACCATTGAGATCCACAAACAAAGCTGTGGATAGTTTCCTTGAAGCCAGAGCATAAAGAAAGAACAAATACAAATCCCGAAAACCAGGATCGAACCAGGGACTTTTAAATTTTCAGTCTAACGCTCTCCCAACTGAGATATTTCTGCAATTCACTAAACTTAATTATGTGGCACCATTGACAATTTACATGCATGTGACTCACAATTTTGACACTCAAAATGTACATATTAGCCAGTACGGGGATCGAAACCATGACCTTTGCATTACTAGCATCAGACTCTAACCAACTGAGCTAACCGGCCACTAGCTATTGGGTGCAATTGTTGAGATGCACTGAGCCTCTGCAAGTGCTGGCACATAAACTAACAAGTCAACCAAGAGCATAGCCTGACAAGACTGGACACTCTTGGTTGCTTCTTGCAGAAATTCCAAACAGCTGGGGAATTTGATCAATTGTTAGCATGCTATAGGTATTGGGATCGATGCCCGCATTCCCCAAAAACACATTTTTTTGTGGATCCAAGAAAGCTCAAGTTCGCACTTCATGCAGCCTTGTCTTACGACAACCTACTGTCATGTCACAATGACAAGCAACTTTCCTGTCACACTGATGTCAAAATGTCAGATGAAAAAGCAAAGCATTACTTACTTTCAAAGGAGCAGCGTGACACACACCATTGAGATCCACAAAGAAAGCTGTGGATAGTTTCCTTGAAGCCAGAGCATAAAGAAAGAACAAATACAAATCCCGAAAACCTGGATCGAACCAGGGACTTTTAAATCTTCAGTATAACGCTCTCCCAACTGAGCAATTTCAGCAATGCACTTAACTTAATTATGTGGCACCATTGACAATTTACATGCATGTGACTCACAATTTTGACACTCAAAATGTACATATTAGCCAGTACAGGGATCGAACCCATGACCTTTGCATTACTAGCATCAGACTCTAACCAACTGAGCTAACCGGCCACTAGCTATTGGGTGCAATTGTTGAGATGCACTGAGCCTCTGCAAGTGCTGGCACGTAAACTAACAAGTCAACCAAGAGCATAGCCTGACAAGACTGGACACTCTTGGTTGCTTCTTGCAGAAATTCCAAACAGCTGGGGAATTTGATCAATTGGTAGCATGCTATAGGTATTGGGATCGATGCCCGCATTCCCCAAAAACAATTTTTTTTGTGCATCCAAGAAAGCTCCAGTTCACACTTCATGCAGCCTTGTCTTACGACAACCTACTGTCATGTAACAATGACTAGCAACTTTCCTGTCACACTGATGTCAAAATGTCAGATGAAAAAGCAAGACATTACTTACTTTCCGAGGAGCAGTGTGACACACACCATTGAGGACCACAACAAAGCTGGGGATAGTTTCCTTGAAGCCAGAGCATATAGAAAGAACAAAAACAAATGCCAAAAACCGGGATTGAACCAGAGACCATTAGATCTTCAGTCTAACACTCTCCCAACTGAGATATTTCTGCAATTCACTAAACTTAATTATGTGGCACCATTGACAATTTACATGCATGTGACTCACAATTTTGACACTCAAAATGTACATATTAGCCAGTACGGGGATCGAACCCATGACCCAGACCAAGACCAAGACCCAGACTAAGACCAAGAACAAGACCAGACCAAGAACAAGACCAAGGCAAGACAAGACCAAGACCAAAACCAGGCGGAAGGGTAGCCTAGTGGTTAGAGCGCTGGACTAGTAATTGAAAGGTTGCAAGTTCAATCCCCCAAGCTGACAAGGTCTTGGTGTCTGGGACTTGTCTGGGTCAAACAAAAGACCCACCAAACAAAAGACCCACCAAACAAAAGACCCACCAAACAAAAGACCCACCAAACAAAGACCCACCAAACAAAGACCCACCAAACAAAAGACCCACCAAACAAAAGACCCAAGACTCAGACCACACCAAGACATTTTGACATCAGTGTGACAGGAAAGTTGCTTGTCATTGTTACATGACAGTAGGTTGTCGTAAGACAAAGCTGCATGAAGTGTGAACTACAGTTTTCTTGGATCCATAAAACAATGTGCTTTTGGAGAATGCGGGCATCGATCCCACTACCTCACGCATGCAAAGCATTTGACCTAATTCCCCAGCAGTTTGGAATTTCCGCAAGAAGCAACCAAGAGTGTCCAGTCTTGTCAGGCTATGCTCTTGGTTGACTTGTTAGTTTACGCGCCAGGCACCATTGACAATTTACATGCATGTGACTCAGAATTTTGACACTCAAAATCTACATATTAGCCAGTACGGGGATCGAATCCATGACCTTGGCATTATTAGCACCACACTCTAACCTACTGAGCTAACCGCTCACTAGCTATTGCACGCAATTGTTGAGATGCACCAAGCCTCTGCAAGTGCTGGCGCGTAAACTAACAAGTCAACCAAGAGCATTGCCTGACAAGACTGGACACTCTTGGTTGCTTCTTGCGGAAATTCCAAACAGCTGGGGAATTTGATCAATTGGTAGCATGCTATAGGTATTGGGGTCGATGCCCGCATTCCCCAAAAACACATTTTTTTGGTGGATCCAAGAAATCTTCAGTTCACACTTCATGCAGCCTTGTCTTACGACAACCTACTGTCATGTCACAATGACAAGCAACTTTCCTGTCACACTGATGTCAAAATGTCAGATGAAAAAGCAAAGCATTACTTACTTTCAGAGGAGCAGCGTGACACACACCATTGAGATCCACAAACAAAGCTGTGGATAGTTTCCTTGAAGCCAGAGCATAAAGAAAGAACAAATACAAATCCCGAAAACCAGGATCGAACCAGGGACTTTTAAATTTTCAGTCTAACGCTCTCCCAACTGAGATATTTCTGCAATTCACTAAACTTAATTATGTGGCACCATTGACAATTTACATGCATGTGACTCACAATTTTGACACTCAAAATGTACATATTAGCCAGTACGGGGATCGAAACCATGACCTTTGCATTACTAGCATCAGACTCTAACCAACTGAGCTAACCGGCCACTAGCTATTGGGTGCAATTGTTGAGATGCACTGAGCCTCTGCAAGTGCTGGCACATAAACTAACAAGTCAACCAAGAGCATAGCCTGACAAGACTGGACACTCTTGGTTGCTTCTTGCAGAAATTCCAAACAGCTGGGGAATTTGATCAATTGTTAGCATGCTATAGGTATTGGGATCGATGCCCGCATTCCCCAAAAACACATTTTTTTGTGGATCCAAGAAAGCTCAAGTTCGCACTTCATGCAGCCTTGTCTTACGACAACCTACTGTCATGTCACAATGACAAGCAACTTTCCTGTCACACTGATGTCAAAATGTCAGATGAAAAAGCAAAGCATTACTTACTTTCAAAGGAGCAGCGTGACACACACCATTGAGATCCACAAAGAAAGCTGTGGATAGTTTCCTTGAAGCCAGAGCATAAAGAAAGAACCAATACAAATCCCGAAAACCTGGATCGAACCAGGGACTTTTAAATCTTCAGTATAACGCTCTCCCAACTGAGCAATTTCAGCAATGCACTTAACTTAATTATGTGGCACCATTGACAATTTACATGCATGTGACTCACAATTTTGACACTCAAAATGTACATATTAGCCAGTACAGGGATCGAACCCATGACCTTTGCATTACTAGCATCAGACTCTAACCAACTGAGCTAACCGGCCACTAGCTATTGGGTGCAATTGTTGAGATGCACTGAGCCTCTGCAAGTGCTGGCACGTAAACTAACAAGTCAACCAAGAGCATAGCCTGACAAGACTGGACACTCTTGGTTGCTTCTTGCAGAAATTCCAAACAGCTGGGGAATTTGATCAATTGGTAGCATGCTATAGGTATTGGGATCGATGCCCGCATTCCCCAAAAACAATTTTTTTTGTGCATCCAAGAAAGCTCCAGTTCACACTTCATGCAGCCTTGTCTTACGACAACCTACTGTCATGTAACAATGACTAGCAACTTTCCTGTCACACTGATGTCAAAATGTCAGATGAAAAAGCAAGACATTACTTACTTTCCGAGGAGCAGTGTGACACACACCATTGAGGACCACAACAAAGCTGGGGATAGTTTCCTTGAAGCCAGAGCATATAGAAAGAACAAAAACAAATGCCAAAAACCGGGATTGAACCAGAGACCATTAGATCTTCAGTCTAACACTCTCCCAACTGAGATATTTCTGCAATTCACTAAACTTAATTATGTGGCACCATTGACAATTTACATGCATGTGACTCACAATTTTGACACTCAAAATGTACATATTAGCCAGTACGGGGATCGAACCCATGACCCAGACCAAGACCAAGACCCAGACTAAGACCAAGAACAAGACCAGACCAAGAACAAGACCAAGACAAGACAAGACCAAGACCAAAACCAGGCGGAAGGGTAGCCTAGTGGTTAGAGCGCTGGACTAGTAATTGAAAGGTTGCAAGTTCAATCCCCCAAGCTGACAAGGTCTTGGTGTCTGGGACTTGTCTGGGTCAAACAAAAGACCCACCAAACAAAAGACCCAACAAAACAAAAGATCCACCAAACAAAACAAAAGACCCACCAAACCAAACAAAGATCCACCAAACAAAAGACCCACCAAACAAAAGACCCAAGACTCAGACCACACCAAGACATTTTGACATCAGTGTGACAGGAAAGTTGCTTGTCATTGTTACATGACAGTAGGTTGTCGTAAGACAAAGCTGCATGAAGTGTGAACTACAGTTTTCTTGGATCCATAAAACAATGTGCTTTTGGAGAATGCGGGCATCGATCCCACTACCTCACGCATGCAAAGCATTTGACCTAATTCCCCAGCAGTTTGGAATTTCCGCAAGAAGCAACCAAGAGTGTCCAGTCTTGTCAGGCTATGCTCTTGGTTGACTTGTTAGTTTACGCGCCAGGCACCATTGACAATTTACATGCATGTGACTCAGAATTTTGACACTCAAAATCTACATATTAGCCAGTACGGGGATCGAATCCATGACCTTGGCATTATTAGCACCACACTCTAACCTACTGAGCTAACCGCTCACTAGCTATTGCACGCAATTGTTGAGATGCACCAAGCCTCTGCAAGTGCTGGCGCGTAAACTAACAAGTCAACCAAGAGCATTGCCTGACAAGACTGGACACTCTTGGTTGCTTCTTGCGGAAATTCCAAACAGCTGGGGAATTTGATCAATTGGTAGCATGCTATAGGTATTGGGGTCGATGCCCGCATTCCCCAAAAACACATTTTTTTGGTGGATCCAAGAAATCTTCAGTTCACACTTCATGCAGCCTTGTCTTACGACAACCTACTGTCATGTCACAATGACAAGCAACTTTCCTGTCACACTGATGTCAAAATGTCAGATGAAAAAGCAAAGCATTACTTACTTTCAGAGGAGCAGCGTGACACACACCATTGAGATCCACAAACAAAGCTGTGGATAGTTTCCTTGAAGCCAGAGCATAAAGAAAGAACAAATACAAATCCCGAAAACCAGGATCGAACCAGGGACTTTTAAATTTCAGTCTAACGCTCTCCCAACTGAGATATTTCTGCAATTCACTAACTTAATTATGTGGCACCATTGACAATTTACATGCATGTGACTCACAATTTTGACACTCAAAATGTACATATTAGCCAGTACGGGGATCGAAACCATGACCTTTGCATTACTAGCATCAGACTCTAACCAACTGAGCTAACCGGCCACTAGCTATTGGGTGCAATTGTTGAGATGCACTGAGCCTCTGCAAGTGCTGGCACATAAACTAACAAGTCAACCAAGAGCATAGCCTGACAAGACTGGACACTCTTGGTTGCTTCTTGCAGAAATTCCAAACAGCTGGGGAATTTGATCAATTGTTAGCATGCTATAGGTATTGGGATCGATGCCCGCATTCCCCAAAAACACATTTTTTTGTGGATCCAAGAAAGCTCAAGTTCGCACTTCATGCAGCCTTGTCTTACGACAACCTACTGTCATGTCACAATGACAAGCAACTTTCCTGTCACACTGATGTCAAAATGTCAGATGAAAAAGCAAAGCATTACTTACTTTCAAAGGAGCAGCGTGACACACACCATTGAGATCCACAAAGAAAGCTGTGGATAGTTTCCTTGAAGCCAGAGCATAAAGAAAGAACAAATACAAATCCCGAAAACCTGGATCGAACCAGGGACTTTTAAATCTTCAGTCTAACGCTCTCCCAACTGAGCAATTTCAGCAATGCACTTAACTTAATTATGTGGCACCATTGACAATTTACATGCATGTGACTCACAATTTTGACACTCAAAATGTACATATTAGCCAGTACAGGGATCGAACCCATGACCTTTGCATTACTAGCATCAGACTCTAACCAACTGAGCTAACCGGCCACTAGCTATTGGGTGCAATTGTTGAGATGCACTGAGCCTCTGCAAGTGCTGGCACGTAAACTAACAAGTCAACCAAGAGCATAGCCTGACAAGACTGGACACTCTTGGTTGCTTCTTGCAGAAATTCCAAACAGCTGGGGAATTTGATCAATTGGTAGCATGCTATAGGTATTGGGATCGATGCCCGCATTCCCCAAAAACACATTTTTTTGGTGGATCCAAGAAATCTCAGTTCACACTTCATGCAGCCTTGTCTTACGACAACCTACTGTCATGTCACAATGACAAGCAACTTTCCTGTCACACTGATGTCAAAATGTCAGATGAAAAAGCAAAGCATTACTTACTTTCAAAGGAGCAGCGTGACACACACCATTGAGATCCACAAACAAAGCTGTGGATAGTTTCCTTGAAGCCAGAGCATAAAGAAAGAACAAATACAAATCCCGAAAACCAGGATCGAACCAGGGACTTTTAAATTTTCAGTCTAACGCTCTCCCAACTGAGATATTTCTGCAATTCACTAAACTTAATTATGTGGCACCATTGACAATTTACATGCATGTGACTCACAATTTTGACACTCAAAATGTACATATTAGCCAGTACGGGGATCGAAACCATGACCTTTGCATTACTAGCATCAGACTCTAACCAACTGAGCTAACCGGCCACTAGCTATTGGGTGCAATTGTTGAGATGCACTGAGCCTCTGCAAGTGCTGGCACATAAACTAACAAGTCAACCAAGAGCATAGCCTGACAAGACTGGACACTCTTGGTTGCTTCTTGCAGAAATTCCAAACAGCTGGGGAATTTGATCAATTGTTAGCATGCTATAGGTATTGGGATCGATGCCCGCATTCCCCAAAAACACATTTTTTTGTGGATCCAAGAAAGCTCAAGTTCGCACTTCATGCAGCCTTGTCTTACGACAACCTACTGTCATGTCACAATGACAAGCAACTTTCCTGTCACACTGATGTCAAAATGTCAGATGAAAAAGCAAAGCATTACTTACTTTCAAAGGAGCAGCGTGACACACACCATTGAGATCCACAAAGAAAGCTGTGGATAGTTTCCTTGAAGCCAGAGCATAAAGAAAGAACAAATACAAATCCCGAAAACCTGGATCGAACCAGGGACTTTTAAATCTTCAGTCTAACGCTCTCCCAACTGAGCAATTTCAGCAATGCACTTAACTTAATTATGTGGCACCATTGACAATTTACATGCATGTGACTCACAATTTTGACACTCAAAATGTACATATTAGCCAGTACAGGGATCGAACCCATGACCTTTGCATTACTAGCATCAGACTCTAACCAACTGAGCTAACCGGCCACTAGCTATTGGGTGCAATTGTTGAGATGCACTGAGCCTCTGCAAGTGCTGGCACGTAAACTAACAAGTCAACCAAGAGCATAGCCTGACAAGACTGGACACTCTTGGTTGCTTCTTGCAGAAATTCCAAACAGCTGGGGAATTTGATCAATTGGTAGCATGCTATAGGTATTGGGATCGATGCCCGCATTCCCCAAAAACAATTTTTTTTGTGCATCCAAGAAAGCTCCAGTTCACACTTCATGCAGCCTTGTCTTACGACAACCTACTGTCATGTAACAATGACTAGCAACTTTCCTGTCACACTGATGTCAAAATGTCAGATGAAAAAGCAAGACATTACTTACTTTCCGAGGAGCAGTGTGACACACACCATTGAGGACCACAACAAAGCTGGGGATAGTTTCCTTGAAGCCAGAGCATATAGAAAGAACAAAAACAAATGCCAAAAACCGGGATTGAACCAGAGACCATTAGATCTTCAGTCTAACACTCTCCCAACTGAGATATTTCTGCAATTCACTAAACTTAATTATGTGGCACCATTGACAATTTACATGCATGTGACTCACAATTTTGACACTCAAAATGTACATATTAGCCAGTACGGGGATCGAACCCATGACCCAGACCAAGACCAAGACCCAGACTAAGACCAAGAACAAGACCAGACCAAGAACAAGACCAAGGCAAGACAAGACCAAGACCAAAACCAGGCGGAAGGGTAGCCTAGTGGTTAGAGCGCTGGACTAGTAATTGAAAGGTTGCAAGTTCAATCCCCCAAGCTGACAAGGTCTTGGTGTCTGGGACTTGTCTGGGTCAAACAAAAGACCCACCAAACAAAAGACCCATCAAACAAAAGACCAACAAAGACCAACAAACAAAAGACCCACCAAACCAAACAAAAGACCCACCAAACAAAAGACCCACCAAACCAAAGACCCACCAAACAAAAGATCCACCAAACAAAAGACCCACCAAACAAAAGACCCAAGACTCAGACCACACCAAGACATTTTGACATCAGTGTGACAGGAAAGTTGCTTGTCATTGTTACATGACAGTAGGTTGTCGTAAGACAAAGCTGCATGAAGTGTGAACTACAGTTTTCTTGGATCCATAAAACAATGTGCTTTTGGAGAATGCGGGCATCGATCCCACTACCTCACGCATGCAAAGCATTTGACCTAATTCCCCAGCAGTTTGGAATTTCCGCAAGAAGCAACCAAGAGTGTCCAGTCTTGTCAGGCTATGCTCTTGGTTGACTTGTTAGTTTACGCGCCAGGCACCATTGACAATTTACATGCATGTGACTCAGAATTTTGACACTCAAAATCTACATATTAGCCAGTACGGGGATCGAATCCATGACCTTGGCATTATTAGCACCACACTCTAACCTACTGAGCTAACCGCTCACTAGCTATTGCACGCAATTGTTGAGATGCACCAAGCCTCTGCAAGTGCTGGCGCGTAAACTAACAAGTCAACCAAGAGCATTGCCTGACAAGACTGGACACTCTTGGTTGCTTCTTGCGGAAATTCCAAACAGCTGGGGAATTTGATCAATTGGTAGCATGCTATAGGTATTGGGGTCGATGCCCGCATTCCCCAAAAACACATTTTTTTGGTGGATCCAAGAAATCTTCAGTTCACACTTCATGCAGCCTTGTCTTACGACAACCTACTGTCATGTCACAATGACAAGCAACTTTCCTGTCACACTGATGTCAAAATGTCAGATGAAAAAGCAAAGCATTACTTACTTTCAGAGGAGCAGCGTGACACACACCATTGAGATCCACAAACAAAGCTGTGGATAGTTTCCTTGAAGCCAGAGCATAAAGAAAGAACAAATACAAATCCCGAAAACCAGGATCGAACCAGGGACTTTTAAATTTTCAGTCTAACGCTCTCCCAACTGAGATATTTCTGCAATTCACTAAACTTAATTATGTGGCACCATTGACAATTTACATGCATGTGACTCACAATTTTGACACTCAAAATGTACATATTAGCCAGTACGGGGATCGAAACCATGACCTTTGCATTACTAGCATCAGACTCTAACCAACTGAGCTAACCGGCCACTAGCTATTGGGTGCAATTGTTGAGATGCACTGAGCCTCTGCAAGTGCTGGCACATAAACTAACAAGTCAACCAAGAGCATAGCCTGACAAGACTGGACACTCTTGGTTGCTTCTTGCAGAAATTCCAAACAGCTGGGGAATTTGATCAATTGTTAGCATGCTATAGGTATTGGGATCGATGCCCGCATTCCCCAAAAACACATTTTTTTGTGGATCCAAGAAAGCTCAAGTTCGCACTTCATGCAGCCTTGTCTTACGACAACCTACTGTCATGTCACAATGACAAGCAACTTTCCTGTCACACTGATGTCAAAATGTCAGATGAAAAAGCAAAGCATTACTTACTTTCAAAGGAGCAGCGTGACACACACCATTGAGATCCACAAAGAAAGCTGTGGATAGTTTCCTTGAAGCCAGAGCATAAAGAAAGAACAAATACAAATCCCGAAAACCTGGATTGAACCAGGGACTTTTAAATCTTCAGTCTAACGCTCTCCCAACTGAGCAATTTCAGCAATGCACTTAACTTAATTATGTGGCACCATTGACAATTTACATGCATGTGACTCACAATTTTGACACTCAAAATGTACATATTAGCCAGTACAGGTATCGAACCCATGACCTTTGCATTAATAGCATCAGACTCTAACCAACTGAGCTAACCGGCCACTAGCTATTGGGTGCAATTGTTGAGATGCACCAAGCCTCTGCAAGTGCTGGCGCGTAAACTAACAAGTCAACCAAGAGCATTGCCTGACAAGACTGGACACTCTTGGTTGCTTCTTGCGGAAATTCCAAACAGCTGGGGAATTTGATCAATTGGTAGCATGCTATAGGTATTGGGGTCGATGCCCGCATTCCCCAAAAACACATTTTTTTGGTGGATCCAAGAAATCTTCAGTTCACACTTCATGCAGCCTTGTCTTACGACAACCTACTGTCATGTCACAATGACAAGCAACTTTCCTGTCACACTGATGTCAAAATGTCAGATGAAAAAGCAAAGCATTACTTACTTTCAAAGGAGCAGCGTGACACACACCATTGAGATCCACAAACAAAGCTGTGGATAGTTTCCTTGAAGCCAGAGCATAAAGAAAGAACAAATACAAATCCCGAAAACCAGGATCGAACCAGGGACTTTTAAATTTTCAGTCTAACGCTCTCCCAACTGAGATATTTCTGCAATTCACTAAACTTAATTATGTGGCACCATTGACAATTTACATGCATGTGACTCACAATTTTGACACTCAAAATGTACATATTAGCCAGTACGGGGATCGAAACCATGACCTTTGCATTACTAGCATCAGACTCTAACCAACTGAGCTAACCGGCCACTAGCTATTGGGTGCAATTGTTGAGATGCACTGAGCCTCTGCAAGTGCTGGCACATAAACTAACAAGTCAACCAAGAGCATAGCCTGACAAGACTGGACACTCTTGGTTGCTTCTTGCAGAAATTCCAAACAGCTGGGGAATTTGATCAATTGTTAGCATGCTATAGGTATTGGGATCGATGCCCGCATTCCCCAAAAACACATTTTTTTGTGGATCCAAGAAAGCTCAAGTTCGCACTTCATGCAGCCTTGTCTTACGACAACCTACTGTCATGTCACAATGACAAGCAACTTTCCTGTCACACTGATGTCAAAATGTCAGATGAAAAAGCAAAGCATTACTTACTTTCAAAGGAGCAGCGTGACACACACCATTGAGATCCACAAAGAAAGCTGTGGATAGTTTCCTTGAAGCCAGAGCATAAAGAAAGAACCAATACAAATCCCGAAAACCTGGATCGAACCAGGGACTTTTAAATCTTCAGTCTAACGCTCTCCCAACTGAGCAATTTCAGCAATGCACTTAACTTAATTATGTGGCACCATTGACAATTTACATGCATGTGACTCACAATTTTGACACTCAAAATGTACATATTAGCCAGTACAGGTATCGAACCCATGACCTTTGCATTACTAGCATCAGACTCTAACCAACTGAGCTAACCGGCCACTAGCTATTGGGTGCAATTGTTGAGATGCACTGAGCCTCTGCAAGTGCTGGCACGTAAACTAACAAGTCAACCAAGAGCATAGCCTGACAAGACTGGACACTCTTGGTTGCTTCTTGCAGAAATTCCAAACAGCTGGGGAATTTGATCAATTGGTAGCATGCTATAGGTATTGGGATCGATGCCCGCATTCCCCAAAAACAATTTTTTTTGTGCATCCAAGAAAGCTCCAGTTCACACTTCATGCAGCCTTGTCTTACGACAACCTACTGTCATGTAACAATGACTAGCAACTTTCCTGTCACACTGATGTCAAAATGTCAGATGAAAAAGCAAGACATTACTTACTTTCCGAGGAGCAGTGTGACACACACCATTGAGGACCACAACAAAGCTGGGGATAGTTTCCTTGAAGCCAGAGCATATAGAAAGAACAAAAACAAATGCCAAAAACCGGGAATGAACCAGAGACCATTAGATCTTCAGTCTAACACTCTCCCAACTGAGATATTTCTGCAATTCACTAAACTTAATTATGTGGCACCATTGACAATTTACATGCATGTGACTCACAATTTTGACACTCAAAATGTACATATTAGCCAGTACGGGGATCGAACCCATGACCCAGACCAAGACCAAGACCCAGACTAAGACCAAGAACAAGACCAGACCAAGAACAAGACCAAGACAAGACAAGACCAAGACCAAAAGCAGGCGGAAGGGTAGCCTAGTGGTTAGAGCGCTGGACTAGTAATTGAAAGGTTGCAAGTTCAATCCCCCAAGCTGACAAGGTCTTGGTGTCTGGGACTTGTCTGGGTCAAACAAAAGACCCACCAAACAAAAGACCAACAAAACAAAAGATCCACCAAACAAAACAAAAGACCCACCAAACAAAAGATCCACCAAACAAAAGACCCACCAAACAAAAGACCCAAGACTCAGACCACACCAAGACATTTTGACATCAGTGTGACAGGAAAGTTGCTTGTCATTGTTACATGACAGTAGGTTGTCGTAAGACAAAGCTGCATGAAGTGTGAACTACAGTTTTCTTGGATCCATAAAACAATGTGCTTTTGGAGAATGCGGGCATCGATCCCACTACCTCACGCATGCAAAGCATTTGACCTAATTCCCCAGCAGTTTGGAATTTCCGCAAGAAGCAACCAAGAGTGTCCAGTCTTGTCAGGCTATGCTCTTGGTTGACTTGTTAGTTTACGCGCCAGGCACCATTGACAATTTACATGCATGTGACTCAGAATTTTGACACTCAAAATCTACATATTAGCCAGTACGGGGATCGAATCCATGACCTTGGCATTATTAGCACCACACTCTAACCTACTGAGCTAACCGCTCACTAGCTATTGCACGCAATTGTTGAGATGCACCAAGCCTCTGCAAGTGCTGGCGCGTAAACTAACAAGTCAACCAAGAGCATTGCCTGACAAGACTGGACACTCTTGGTTGCTTCTTGCGGAAATTCCAAACAGCTGGGGAATTTGATCAATTGGTAGCATGCTATAGGTATTGGGGTCGATGCCCGCATTCCCCAAAAACACATTTTTTTGGTGGATCCAAGAAATCTTCAGTTCACACTTCATGCAGCCTTGTCTTACGACAACCTACTGTCATGTCACAATGACAAGCAACTTTCCTGTCACACTGATGTCAAAATGTCAGATGAAAAAGCAAAGCATTACTTACTTTCAGAGGAGCAGCGTGACACACACCATTGAGATCCACAAACAAAGCTGTGGATAGTTTCCTTGAAGCCAGAGCATAAAGAAAGAACAAATACAAATCCCGAAAACCGGGATCGAACCAGGGACTTTTCAGATCTTCAGTCTAACGCTCTCCCAACTGAGCTATTTCAGCAATGCACTAACTTAATTATGTGGCACCATTGACAATTTACATGCATGTGACTCACAATTTTGACACTCAAAATGTACATATTAGCCAGTACGGGGATCGAAACCATGACCTTTGCATTACTAGCATCAGACTCTAACCAACTGAGCTAACCGGCCACTAGCTATTGGGTGCAATTGTTGAGATGCACTGAGCCTCTGCAAGTGCTGGCACATAAACTAACAAGTCAACCAAGAGCATAGCCTGACAAGACTGGACACTCTTGGTTGCTTCTTGCAGAAATTCCAAACAGCTGGGGAATTTGATCAATTGTTAGCATGCTATAGGTATTGGGATCGATGCCCGCATTCCCCAAAAACACATTTTTTTGTGGATCCAAGAAAGCTCAAGTTCGCACTTCATGCAGCCTTGTCTTACGACAACCTACTGTCATGTCACAATGACAAGCAACTTTCCTGTCACACTGATGTCAAAATGTCAGATGAAAAAGCAAAGCATTACTTACTTTCAAAGGAGCAGCGTGACACACACCATTGAGATCCACAAAGAAAGCTGTGGATAGTTTCCTTGAAGCCAGAGCATAAAGAAAGAACCAATACAAATCCCGAAAACCTGGATTGAACCAGGGACTTTTAAATCTTCAGTCTAACGCTCTCCCAACTGAGCAATTTCAGCAATGCACTTAACTTAATTATGTGGCACCATTGACAATTTACATGCATGTGACTCACAATTTTGACACTCAAAATGTACATATTAGCCAGTACAGGTATCGAACCCATGACCTTTGCATTAATAGCATCAGACTCTAACCAACTGAGCTAACCGGCCACTAGCTATTGGGTGCAATTGTTGAGATGCACTGAGCCTCTGCAAGTGCTGGCACGTAAACTAACAAGTCAACCAAGAGCATAGCCTGACAAGACTGGACACTCTTGGTTGCTTCTTGCAGAAATTCCAAACAGCTGGGGAATTTGATCAATTGGTAGCATGCTATAGGTATTGGGATCGATGCCCGCATTCCCCAAAAACAATTTTTTTTGTGCATCCAAGAAAGCTCCAGTTCACACTTCATGCAGCCTTGTCTTACGACAACCTACTGTCATGTAACAATGACTAGCAACTTTCCTGTCACACCTGATGTCAAAATGTCAGATGAAAAAGCAAGACATTACTTACTTTCCGAGGAGCAGTGTGACACACACCATTGAGGACCACAACAAAGCTGGGGATAGTTTCCTTGAAGCCAGAGCATATAGAAAGAACAAAAACAAATGCCAAAAACCGGGAATGAACCAGAGACCATTAGATCTTCAGTCTAACACTCTCCCAACTGAGATATTTCTGCAATTCACTAAACTTAATTATGTGGCACCATTGACAATTTACATGCATGTGACTCACAATTTTGACACTCAAAATGTACATATTAGCCAGTACGGGGATCGAACCCATGACCCAGACCAAGACCAAGACCCAGACTAAGACCAAGAACAAGACCAGACCAAGAACAAGACCAAGACAAGACAAGACCAAGACCAAAAGCAGGCGGAAGGGTAGCCTAGTGGTTAGAGCGCTGGACTAGTAATTGAAAGGTTGCAAGTTCAATCCCCCAAGCTGACAAGGTCTTGGTGTCTGGGACTTGTCTGGGTCAAACAAAAGACCCACCAAACAAAAGACCAACAAAACAAAAGATCCACCAAACAAAACAAAAGACCCACCAACCAAACAAAAGATCCACCAAACAAAAGACCCACCAAACAAAAGACCCAAGACTCAGACCACACCAAGACATTTTGACATCAGTGTGACAGGAAAGTTGCTTGTCATTGTTACATGACAGTAGGTTGTCGTAAGACAAAGCTGCATGAAGTGTGAACTACAGTTTTCTTGGATCCATAAAACAATGTGCTTTTGGAGAATGCGGGCATCGATCCCACTACCTCACGCATGCAAAGCATTTGACCTAATTCCCCAGCAGTTTGGAATTTCCGCAAGAAGCAACCAAGAGTGTCCAGTCTTGTCAGGCTATGCTCTTGGTTGACTTGTTAGTTTACGCGCCAGGCACCATTGACAATTTACATGCATGTGACTCAGAATTTTGACACTCAAAATCTACATATTAGCCAGTACGGGGATCGAATCCATGACCTTGGCATTATTAGCACCACACTCTAACCTACTGAGCTAACCGCTCACTAGCTATTGCACGCAATTGTTGAGATGCACCAAGCCTCTGCAAGTGCTGGCGCGTAAACTAACAAGTCAACCAAGAGCATTGCCTGACAAGACTGGACACTCTTGGTTGCTTCTTGCGGAAATTCCAAACAGCTGGGGAATTTGATCAATTGGTAGCATGCTATAGGTATTGGGGTCGATGCCCGCATTCCCCAAAAACACATTTTTTTGGTGGATCCAAGAAATCTTCAGTTCACACTTCATGCAGCCTTGTCTTACGACAACCTACTGTCATGTCACAATGACAAGCAACTTTCCTGTCACACTGATGTCAAAATGTCAGATGAAAAAGCAAAGCATTACTTACTTTCAGAGGAGCAGCGTGACACACACCATTGAGATCCACAAACAAAGCTGTGGATAGTTTCCTTGAAGCCAGAGCATAAAGAAAGAACAAATACAAATCCCGAAAACCTGGATCGAACCAGGGACTTTTAAATCTTCAGTCTAACGCTCTCCCAACTGAGCTATTTCAGCAATGCACTTAACTTAATTATGTGGCACCATTGACAATTTACATGCATGTGACTCACAATTTTGACACTCAAAATGTACATATTAGCCAGTACAGGTATCGAACCCATGACCTTTGCATTAATAGCATCAGACTCTAACCAACTGAGCTAACCGGCCACTAGCTATTGGGTGCAATTGTTGAGATGCACTGAGCCTCTGCAAGTGCTGGCACGTAAACTAACAAGTCAACCAAGAGCATAGCCTGACAAGACTGGACACTCTTGGTTGCTTCTTGCAGAAATTCCAAACAGCTGGGGAATTTGATCAATTGGTAGCATGCTATAGGTATTGGGATCGATGCCCGCATTCCCCAAAAACAATTTTTTTTGTGCATCCAAGAAAGCTCCAGTTCACACTTCATGCAGCCTTGTCTTACGACAACCTACTGTCATGTAACAATGACTAGCAACTTTCCTGTCACACCGATGTCAAAATGTCAGATGAAAAAGCAAGACATTACTTACTTTCCGAGGAGCAGTGTGACACACACCATTGAGGACCACAACAAAGCTGGGGATAGTTTCCTTGAAGCCAGAGCATATAGAAAGAACAAAAACAAATGCCAAAAACCGGGAATGAACCAGAGACCATTAGATCTTCAGTCTAACACTCTCCCAACTGAGATATTTCTGCAATTCACTAAACTTAATTATGTGGCACCATTGACAATTTACATGCATGTGACTCACAATTTTGACACTCAAAATGTACATATTAGCCAGTACGGGGATCGAACCCATGACCCAGACCAAGACCAAGACCCAGACTAAGACCAAGAACAAGACCAGACCAAGAACAAGACCAAGACAAGACAAGACCAAGACCAAAAGCAGGCGGAAGGGTAGCCTAGTGGTTAGAGCGCTGGACTAGTAATTGAAAGGTTGCAAGTTCAATCCCCCAAGCTGACAAGGTCTTGGTGTCTGGGACTTGTCTGGGTCAAACAAAAGACCCACCAAACAAAAGACCAACAAAACAAAAGATCCACCAAACAAAACAAAAGACCCACCAAACCAAACAAAAGATCCACCAAACAAAAGACCCACCAAACAAAAGACCCAAGACTCAGACCACACCAAGACATTTTGACATCAGTGTGACAGGAAAGTTGCTTGTCATTGTTACATGACAGTAGGTTGTCGTAAGACAAAGCTGCATGAAGTGTGAACTACAGTTTTCTTGGATCCATAAAACAATGTGCTTTTGGAGAATGCGGGCATCGATCCCACTACCTCACGCATGCAAAGCATTTGACCTAATTCCCCAGCAGTTTGGAATTTCCGCAAGAAGCAACCAAGAGTGTCCAGTCTTGTCAGGCTATGCTCTTGGTTGACTTGTTAGTTTACGCGCCAGGCACCATTGACAATTTACATGCATGTGACTCAGAATTTTGACACTCAAAATCTACATATTAGCCAGTACGGGGATCGAATCCATGACCTTGGCATTATTAGCACCACACTCTAACCTACTGAGCTAACCGCTCACTAGCTATTGCACGCAATTGTTGAGATGCACCAAGCCTCTGCAAGTGCTGGCGCGTAAACTAACAAGTCAACCAAGAGCATTGCCTGACAAGACTGGACACTCTTGGTTGCTTCTTGCGGAAATTCCAAACAGCTGGGGAATTTGATCAATTGGTAGCATGCTATAGGTATTGGGGTCGATGCCCGCATTCCCCAAAAACACATTTTTTTGGTGGATCCAAGAAATCTTCAGTTCACACTTCATGCAGCCTTGTCTTACGACAACCTACTGTCATGTCACAATGACAAGCAACTTTCCTGTCACACTGATGTCAAAATGTCAGATGAAAAAGCAAAGCATTACTTACTTTCAGAGGAGCAGCGTGACACACACCATTGAGATCCACAAACAAAGCTGTGGATAGTTTCCTTGAAGCCAGAGCATAAAGAAAGAACAAATACAAATCCCGAAAACCGGGATCGAACCAGGGACTTTCAGATCTTCAGTCTAACGCTCTCCCAACTGAGCTATTTCAGCAATGCACTTAACTTAATTATGTGGCACCATTGACAATTTACATGCATGTGACTCACAATTTTGACACTCAAAATGTACATATTAGCCAGTACGGGGATCGAAACCATGACCTTTGCATTACTAGCATCAGACTCTAACCAACTGAGCTAACCGGCCACTAGCTATTGGGTGCAATTGTTGAGATGCACTGAGCCTCTGCAAGTGCTGGCACATAAACTAACAAGTCAACCAAGAGCATAGCCTGACAAGACTGGACACTCTTGGTTGCTTCTTGCAGAAATTCCAAACAGCTGGGGAATTTGATCAATTGTTAGCATGCTATAGGTATTGGGATCGATGCCCGCATTCCCCAAAAACACATTTTTTTGTGGATCCAAGAAAGCTCAAGTTCGCACTTCATGCAGCCTTGTCTTACGACAACCTACTGTCATGTCACAATGACAAGCAACTTTCCTGTCACACTGATGTCAAAATGTCAGATGAAAAAGCAAAGCATTACTTACTTTCAAAGGAGCAGCGTGACACACACCATTGAGATCCACAAAGAAAGCTGTGGATAGTTTCCTTGAAGCCAGAGCATAAAGAAAGAACCAATACAAATCCCGAAAACCTGGATTGAACCAGGGACTTTTAAATCTTCAGTCTAACGCTCTCCCAACTGAGCAATTTCAGCAATGCACTTAACTTAATTATGTGGCACCATTGACAATTTACATGCATGTGACTCACAATTTTGACACTCAAAATGTACATATTAGCCAGTACAGGTATCGAACCCATGACCTTTGCATTAATAGCATCAGACTCTAACCAACTGAGCTAACCGGCCACTAGCTATTGGGTGCAATTGTTGAGATGCACTGAGCCTCTGCAAGTGCTGGCACGTAAACTAACAAGTCAACCAAGAGCATAGCCTGACAAGACTGGACACTCTTGGTTGCTTCTTGCAGAAATTCCAAACAGCTGGGGAATTTGATCAATTGGTAGCATGCTATAGGTATTGGGATCGATGCCCGCATTCCCCAAAAACAATTTTTTTTGTGCATCCAAGAAAGCTCCAGTTCACACTTCATGCAGCCTTGTCTTACGACAACCTACTGTCATGTAACAATGACTAGCAACTTTCCTGTCACACCGATGTCAAAATGTCAGATGAAAAAGCAAAGCATTACTTACTTTCAAAGGAGCAGCGTGACACACACCATTGAGATCCACAAAGAAAGCTGTGGATAGTTTCCTTGAAGCCAGAGCATAAAGAAAGAACCAATACAAATCCCGAAAACCTGGATTGAACCAGGGACTTTTAAATCTTCAGTCTAACGCTCTCCCAACTGAGCAATTTCAGCAATGCACTTAACTTAATTATGTGGCACCATTGACAATTTACATGCATGTGACTCACAATTTTGACACTCAAAATGTACATATTAGCCAGTACAGGTATCGAACCCATGACCTTTGCATTAATAGCATCAGACTCTAACCAACTGAGCTAACCGGCCACTAGCTATTGGGTGCAATTGTTGAGATGCACTGAGCCTCTGCAAGTGCTGGCACGTAAACTAACAAGTCAACCAAGAGCATAGCCTGACAAGACTGGACACTCTTGGTTGCTTCTTGCAGAAATTCCAAACAGCTGGGGAATTTGATCAATTGGTAGCATGCTATAGGTATTGGGATCGATGCCCGCATTCCCCAAAAACAATTTTTTTTGTGCATCCAAGAAAGCTCCAGTTCACACTTCATGCAGCCTTGTCTTACGACAACCTACTGTCATGTAACAATGACTAGCAACTTTCCTGTCACACCGATGTCAAAATGTCAGATGAAAAAGCAAGACATTACTTACTTTCCGAGGAGCAGTGTGACACACACCATTGAGGACCACAACAAAGCTGGGGATAGTTTCCTTGAAGCCAGAGCATATAGAAAGAACAAAAACAAATGCCAAAAACCGGGAATGAACCAGAGACCATTAGATCTTCAGTCTAACACTCTCCCAACTGAGATATTTCTGCAATTCACTAAACTTAATTATGTGGCACCATTGACAATTTACATGCATGTGACTCACAATTTTGACACTCAAAATGTACATATTAGCCAGTACGGGGATCGAACCCATGACCCAGACCAAGACCAAGACCCAGACTAAGACCAAGAACAAGACCAGACCAAGAACAAGACCAAGACAAGACAAGACCAAGACCAAAAGCAGGCGGAAGGGTAGCCTAGTGGTTAGAGCGCTGGACTAGTAATTGAAAGGTTGCAAGTTCAATCCCCCAAGCTGACAAGGTCTTGGTGTCTGGGACTTGTCTGGGTCAAACAAAAGACCCACCAAACAAAAGACCAACAAAACAAAAGACCCACCAAACCAAACAAAAGATCCACCAAACAAAAGACCCACCAAACAAAAGACCCAAGACTCAGACCACACCAAGACATTTTGACATCAGTGTGACAGGAAAGTTGCTTGTCATTGTTACATGACAGTAGGTTGTCGTAAGACAAAGCTGCATGAAGTGTGAACTACAGTTTTCTTGGATCCATAAAACAATGTGCTTTTGGAGAATGCGGGCATCGATCCCACTACCTCACGCATGCAAAGCATTTGACCTAATTCCCCAGCAGTTTGGAATTTCCGCAAGAAGCAACCAAGAGTGTCCAGTCTTGTCAGGCTATGCTCTTGGTTGACTTGTTAGTTTACGCGCCAGGCACCATTGACAATTTACATGCATGTGACTCAGAATTTTGACACTCAAAATCTACATATTAGCCAGTACGGGGATCGAATCCATGACCTTGGCATTATTAGCACCACACTCTAACCTACTGAGCTAACCGCTCACTAGCTATTGCACGCAATTGTTGAGATGCACCAAGCCTCTGCAAGTGCTGGCGCGTAAACTAACAAGTCAACCAAGAGCATTGCCTGACAAGACTGGACACTCTTGGTTGCTTCTTGCGGAAATTCCAAACAGCTGGGGAATTTGATCAATTGGTAGCATGCTATAGGTATTGGGGTCGATGCCCGCATTCCCCAAAAACACATTTTTTTGGTGGATCCAAGAAATCTTCAGTTCACACTTCATGCAGCCTTGTCTTACGACAACCTACTGTCATGTCACAATGACAAGCAACTTTCCTGTCACACTGATGTCAAAATGTCAGATGAAAAAGCAAAGCATTACTTACTTTCAGAGGAGCAGCGTGACACACACCATTGAGATCCACAAACAAAGCTGTGGATAGTTTCCTTGAAGCCAGAGCATAAAGAAAGAACAAATACAAATCCCGAAAACCGGGATCGAACCAGGGACTTTCAGATCTTCAGTCTAACGCTCTCCCAACTGAGCTATTTCAGCAATGCACTTAACTTAATTATGTGGCACCATTGACAATTTACATGCATGTGACTCACAATTTTGACACTCAAAATGTACATATTAGCCAGTACGGGGATCGAAACCATGACCTTTGCATTACTAGCATCAGACTCTAACCAACTGAGCTAACCGGCCACTAGCTATTGGGTGCAATTGTTGAGATGCACTGAGCCTCTGCAAGTGCTGGCACATAAACTAACAAGTCAACCAAGAGCATAGCCTGACAAGACTGGACACTCTTGGTTGCTTCTTGCAGAAATTCCAAACAGCTGGGGAATTTGATCAATTGTTAGCATGCTATAGGTATTGGGATCGATGCCCGCATTCCCCAAAAACACATTTTTTTGTGGATCCAAGAAAGCTCAAGTTCGCACTTCATGCAGCCTTGTCTTACGACAACCTACTGTCATGTCACAATGACAAGCAACTTTCCTGTCACACTGATGTCAAAATGTCAGATGAAAAAGCAAAGCATTACTTACTTTCAAAGGAGCAGCGTGACACACACCATTGAGATCCACAAAGAAAGCTGTGGATAGTTTCCTTGAAGCCAGAGCATAAAGAAAGAACCAATACAAATCCCGAAAACCTGGATTGAACCAGGGACTTTTAAATCTTCAGTCTAACGCTCTCCCAACTGAGCAATTTCAGCAATGCACTTAACTTAATTATGTGGCACCATTGACAATTTACATGCATGTGACTCACAATTTTGACACTCAAAATGTACATATTAGCCAGTACAGGTATCGAACCCATGACCTTTGCATTAATAGCATCAGACTCTAACCAACTGAGCTAACCGGCCACTAGCTATTGGGTGCAATTGTTGAGATGCACTGAGCCTCTGCAAGTGCTGGCACGTAAACTAACAAGTCAACCAAGAGCATAGCCTGACAAGACTGGACACTCTTGGTTGCTTCTTGCAGAAATTCCAAACAGCTGGGGAATTTGATCAATTGGTAGCATGCTATAGGTATTGGGATCGATGCCCGCATTCCCCAAAAACAATTTTTTTGTGCATCCAAGAAAGCTCCAGTTCACACTTCATGCAGCCTTGTCTTACGACAACCTACTGTCATGTAACAATGACTAGCAACTTTCCTGTCACACCGATGTCAAAATGTCAGATGAAAAAGCAAAGCATTACTTACTTTCAAAGGAGCAGCGTGACACACACCATTGAGATCCACAAAGAAAGCTGTGGATAGTTTCCTTGAAGCCAGAGCATAAAGAAAGAACCAATACAAATCCCGAAAACCTGGATTGAACCAGGGACTTTTAAATCTTCAGTCTAACGCTCTCCCAACTGAGCAATTTCAGCAATGCACTTAACTTAATTATGTGGCACCATTGACAATTTACATGCATGTGACTCACAATTTTGACACTCAAAATGTACATATTAGCCAGTACAGGTATCGAACCCATGACCTTTGCATTAATAGCATCAGACTCTAACCAACTGAGCTAACCGGCCACTAGCTATTGGGTGCAATTGTTGAGATGCACTGAGCCTCTGCAAGTGCTGGCACGTAAACTAACAAGTCAACCAAGAGCATAGCCTGACAAGACTGGACACTCTTGGTTGCTTCTTGCAGAAATTCCAAACAGCTGGGGAATTTGATCAATTGGTAGCATGCTATAGGTATTGGGATCGATGCCCGCATTCCCCAAAAACAATTTTTTTTGTGCATCCAAGAAAGCTCCAGTTCACACTTCATGCAGCCTTGTCTTACGACAACCTACTGTCATGTAACAATGACTAGCAACTTTCCTGTCACACCGATGTCAAAATGTCAGATGAAAAAGCAAGACATTACTTACTTTCCGAGGAGCAGTGTGACACACACCATTGAGGACCACAACAAAGCTGGGGATAGTTTCCTTGAAGCCAGAGCATATAGAAAGAACAAAAACAAATGCCAAAAACCGGGAATGAACCAGAGACCATTAGATCTTCAGTCTAACACTCTCCCAACTGAGATATTTCTGCAATTCACTAAACTTAATTATGTGGCACCATTGACAATTTACATG
Source organism: Oncorhynchus kisutch (assembly GCF_002021735.2). Lineage (NCBI taxonomy): Eukaryota > Metazoa > Chordata > Actinopteri > Salmoniformes > Salmonidae > Oncorhynchus > Oncorhynchus kisutch. Next base: position 77,076 of record NW_022263130.1, read on the forward strand.
CATGTGACTCACAATTTTGACACTCAAAATGTACATATTAGCCAGTACGGGGATCGAACCCATGACCCAGACCAAGACCAAGACCCAGACTAAGACCAAGAACAAGACCAGACCAAGAACAAGACCAAGACAAGACAAGACCAAGACCAAAAGCAGGCGGAAGGGTAGCCTAGTGGTTAGAGCGCTGGACTAGTAATTGAAAGGTTGCAAGTTCAATCCCCCAAGCTGACAAGGTCTTGGTGTCTGGGACTTGTCTGGGTCAAACAAAAGACCCACCAAACAAAAGACCACAAACAAAAGATCACCAAACAAACAAAGACCCACCAAACCAAACAAAAGATCCACCAAACAAAAGACCCACCAAACAAAAGACCCAAGACTCAGACCACACCAAGACATTTTGACATCAGTGTGACAGGAAAGTTGCTTGTCATTGTTACATGACAGTAGGTTGTCGTAAGACAAAGCTGCATGAAGTGTGAACTACAGTTTTCTTGGATCCATAAAACAATGTGCTTTTGGAGAATGCGGGCATCGATCCCACTACCTCACGCATGCAAAGCATTTGACCTAATTCCCCAGCAGTTTGGAATTTCCGCAAGAAGCAACCAAGAGTGTCCAGTCTTGTCAGGCTATGCTCTTGGTTGACTTGTTAGTTTACGCGCCAGGCACCATTGACAATTTACATGCATGTGACTCAGAATTTTGACACTCAAAATCTACATATTAGCCAGTACGGGGATCGAATCCATGACCTTGGCATTATTAGCACCACACTCTAACCTACTGAGCTAACCGCTCACTAGCTATTGCACGCAATTGTTGAGATGCACCAAGCCTCTGCAAGTGCTGGCGCGTAAACTAACAAGTCAACCAAGAGCATTGCCTGACAAGACTGGACACTCTTGGTTGCTTCTTGCGGAAATTCCAAACAGCTGGGGAATTTGATCAATTGGTAGCATGCTATAGGTATTGGGGTCGATGCCCGCATTCCCCAAAAACACATTTTTTTGGTGGATCCAAGAAATCTTCAGTTCACACTTCATGCAGCCTTGTCTTACGACAACCTACTGTCATGTCACAATGACAAGCAACTTTCCTGTCACACTGATGTCAAAATGTCAGATGAAAAAGCAAAGCATTACTTACTTTCAGAGGAGCAGCGTGACACACACCATTGAGATCCACAAACAAAGCTGTGGATAGTTTCCTTGAAGCCAGAGCATAAAGAAAGAACAAATACAAATCCCGAAAACCGGGATCGAACCAGGGACTTTCAGATCTTCAGTCTAACGCTCTCCCAACTGAGCTATTTCAGCAATGCACTTAACTTAATTATGTGGCACCATTGACAATTTACATGCATGTGACTCACAATTTTGACACTCAAAATGTACATATTAGCCAGTACGGGGATCGAACCCAAGACCTTTGCATTACTTAGCATCAGACTCGAACCAACTGAGCTAACCGGACACTAGCTATTGGGTGCATTTGTTGAGATGCACTAAGCCTCTGCAAGTGCTGGCGCGTAAACTAACAAGTCAACCAAGAGCATAGCCTGACAAGACTGGACACTCTTGGTTGCTTCTTGCAGAAATTCCAAACAGCTGGGGAATTTGATCAATTGGTAGCATGCTATAGGTATTGGGATCGATGCCCGCATTCCCCAAAACACATTTTTTGTGGATCCAAGAAAGCTCAAGTTCACACTTCATGCAGCCTTGTCTTACGACAACCTACTGTCATGTCACAATGACAAGCAACTTTCCTGTCACACTGATGTCAAAATGTCAGATGAAAAGCAAAGCATTACTTACTTTCAAACGAGCAGCGTGACACACACCATTGAGATCCACAAAGAAAGCTGTGGATAGTTTCCTTGAAGCCAGAGCATAAAGAAAGAACCAATACAAATCCCGAAAACCTGGATTGAACCAGGGACTTTTAAATCTTCAGTCTAACGCTCTCCCAACTGAGCAATTTCAGCAATGCACTTAACTTAATTATGTGCACCATTGACAATTTACATGCATTGTGACTCACAATTTTGACACTCAAAATGTACATATTAGCCAGTACAGGTATCGAACCCATGACCTTTGCATTAATAGCATCAGACTCTAACCAACTGAGCTAACCGGCCACTAGCTATTGGGTGCAATTGTTGAGATGCCACTGAGCCTCTGCAAGTGCTGGCACGGTAAACTAACAAGTCAACCAAGAGCATAGCCTGACAGACTGGACACTCTTGGTTGCTTTTGCAGAAATTCCACAAACGCTGGGAATTTGATCAATTGGGTTGCAAAGGCATGCTATAGGTATTGGGAATCGATGCCCGCATTCCCCAAAACATTTTTTTTTGGCATCCAAGAAAGCTCAGCAGTTCACACTTCATAGCCTTGTCTTACGACAAACCCCTATGTCATGTCACAATGACTAGCAACTTTACTGTCAAACTGATGTCAAAATGTCAGATGAAAAAGCAAAGACATTACTTACTTTCCGAGGAGCGTGTGACACACACCATTGAGGACCACAACAAAGCTGGGGATAGTTTCCTTGAAGCCAGAGCATATAGAAAGAACAAAACAAATGCCAAAAAACCTGGATCGAACCAGAGGACCATTAGATCTTCAGTCTAACACTCTCCCAACTGAGATATTTCTGCAATTCACTAAACTTAATTATGTGGCACACATTGACAATTTACATGCATGTGACTCACAATTTTGACACTCAAAATGTACATATTAGCCAGTACGGGATCGAACCCATGACCCAGACCAAGACGCAAGACCCAGACTAAGACCAAGAACAAGACCAGACCAAGAACAGACCCCCAAGACAAGCAAGACCAAGACCAAAACAGCGGAAGGGTAGCATAGTGGTTAGACCGCGACTGGACTAGTAATGAAAGGTTGCAAGTGACAATCCCCCCAGTGACAAGGTCGTGGTGTCTGGGACTTGTCTGGGTCAAACAAAGACCCACCAAAAAAAAGACC